>NW_026596158.1:3966333-4067135 GCF_907164565.1 Psammomys obesus | reverse complement strand
AGGAAGGAAGGAAGGAAGGAAGGAAGGAAGGAAGGAAGGAAGGAAGGGCTTATTTTGCCTCAGAGGCCAATCTTGGCATTCAGCTGGCGGTTTTCTTTTTTCCATCCAAGACTCCAGCCCAGGGATGGCGCTGTCCAGTCAGGACTGGTCTTCTTCCCTCGGATAACTCTCTCAGGAAAACCCTCACATCCCTCTAATTGTGCCTCCTAGATGATTCTAAACTCTAATCAGGGTGTTAGTGAAGATCAACCCTGAACTTGTAGTCTAAGGTCCTACCAAGGAAGGACAGGGCCAGTGGGGCCAGGCTTGGCATCTATGCAGAACTTCAGAACTGACGGCCTCCAAAGCTGGGGCCTGTCAGCACCTGCGGGCTGGAACGGCACCTTCTGCAGACCTTCCTGGGAAGACTGAATGAGTCCGTGCAGGGAAGGGCTTCGTGCTGCCAAATCCCGGCGGCAGAGGTGCTTCGACACCCTCTACAACTGTGCATGGGTCTGCAAGGACATGCGGCTCCACCCAGGCTGGGCGAAGAGGCCCCAGGTGTCTGGTGTGAAATAGCAGCTGGTACTGGAGGAAGGATGCTGGGATGCAGGAACCCCAGAGGGCCAGGCCCACTAAACAGAGGTGGCAGCAGAGGCTGCAGTGGTCACGGTGGAAGACAGGAAGGTGAGCAGTGACTGTGCGTCAGCTCCCTTCACTCGGAAAGGCCTTATCAAGGTACGAGATAATTAGCATTTTAATTGGATAATTGGGAATTCTAAATTGCCTATCTTCTATTAAGCATAACGGAGGACATAACATGACATTCAATTAACAAATCGTCCCCTTTATTCTTGACATGCTTGATTAAGCTGAGTTTCTGACTTTGTCCATATCAGTTATTGGAAGAAAAAAAAAGCCAACTGGAGCTCCACATGTTGCTTTAATTGTCAAAGCTCGGGCTGCAGCAGACTGCTAATAATTCTCCCCCCTCTCTTACACACCACACACAAGGATCTTAGACATTCTTAAGACATTCTTAACTTTTTAACAAATTATGCACAGTGGAGGCTGCAGAGATGACACACAGGAGCACTTGCTCTTCCAGAGGACGTGGGTTCAGTTCCCAGCACCCATGCGTCAGCTCACATCTGTAACCCCAGTTCCAGGGGGATCTTCCGGCCTCCACGTATGTGGTCCACTTGCAATATATGTCAAAACACCCATACACTAAACCAAAAACAAACCTTGTTAAAAATTATACACATTCTTGGGCATGGCAGCACACGCCTTTAATGCCAGCATTCAGGAGGCTGAGGCAGGTGGATTTCTAAGAGTCTGAGGCCAGCCTGGTTCCATAGAGAGCCCAGGCTGACAAAGGCTTCACAGTGAACACACACACACACACACACACACACACACACTCCCGTCACTCAGTGATAACCTCTATTAAATATTTTGAACATCCTCCTAGCCATTTTTAAAATGCATAAACACAGATTTTAAAATATAATTAGCTGTCAGTGGTTTTACTGAAAGATGACATCCGCGCAGGCAGAATCCAGATCCTAAGGAGGCAGCGTAATGAACTGGCACCACGAAAGCAGCGTGTGCCCCTTCCGCTCCGTCAGCCCCTCCTCCCCACTCGTGGCCAGACTCCTAACCCTGAACATGGCATTTGCCGGTTTTTGAGCGGCAGCATGTTCTTACTGTGTGGCACGTCCCACTACCCAGCATCCCGTGTGTGACATCTGTGTGGGTGGTGGGTGCTCTTGCCCATTCGTCCTAGTCACTGGTTCATTTTATGAGCTGCTTTGGGATCACTGGAACCTAACCACACAACAACAGCACTGTCAGGGCTGAAGGGTTTATTTTGGTTGCTCGGTCCCACACCCTGGGCAGAACATCATGGCGGAGCGCTGGGGGGTGGGGCTCGTGAACTTCTTCACTGTAGACAGGAAAGAGAAAGAGCACACAGGAAGAGGCCGGGGCAAGATGTTGTCCCAAGGAGACCCCTAGTGACCTAGCCCCGGTGGGCACTTCCTCCAAACAGGCCCACCTCCCACCTCTCACAGCCTCCCAGGAATAGTGACACATTCCGACACCGTCAGGGGACTGAATCACTGGGGCGCTGGCACACCCTCATGATCTGACGGTTTCTAGAAAGGCTATCACAGACATACCCAGAGGTGGGCTTCGCTAATCCTGCATCTTAATTCAGTTGAGCTGGCACTCAAGATTAACCACCAGAGGGCCGCAGACACGGCTCAGCAGGTAAAAGTCTGTGCACATGTGAAGACCTGAGTTAGAACCCCCAGAACCCACGTAAAAGCCTCGAGGGTGCATTCTCCCAGCACTCCCACAGGGAGACAGGATGTGGAGAAAGAACTCCAGGAACCACAAGGGCCAGAAAAGCCTAGTGTATACAACCAAAAGCAACAAAGAGACACAGTATCCACGAAGCTGGGACTGCTGTCCAAGGCTGTCCTTTGACTTAGATACCTGTACATGTATAGCCACATTCACACATGGGCATACATGCTATTACCCATTGTGTGAACACATACATGCACACACTTAAAAGTTAACCACTTGGGAGAGAGGAGAGAGAGAGAGATGGCTCAGTGGTTAAGGGCACTGACTCTTGCAGAGGACCTGGTTTGAGTTCCCAGCTCCCACATGATGGCTCACAACTATCCATCACTCCAGTTCCAAAGGCTCTTCCAGCCTCCATGGTCGCCAGGCAAACATGCGGTACACATGCACACATGCAGGCGAACCACTCAAACACGCAATGTAAAAATAAATAAATATACCTTTAAAACAACCAGCACGGGCACGGATCCCTGGCTGGGTAAAGCCCAGCATATTTCCCTCTTCTACAGTGGGCCTTCAGGCTGCTTCCGAGTCACAGACATTAAGAATGCTGCAGCTGTGAAAGCCGCCTAGTCTTTGGGATCCCTCTGCTTTTCTGCCGAGCTGACACCTGGGAGCAGGGCACTGCTTCACAGGGGCCTGTGTGGGTTCGGCTTTAACAGAGAAGGGACAAGAGGGTTTCCCGGTAGCCACATACACCAAATCTCTGTCTGATGTTTCTTCCTCTTCATACCTGTGCAGGGAGCCACATTGAGCCAAGATGGGTCTGTGGACAAAGCCTACCTGTCCCGGTGAGAACCCAAGATATCAAAACTCTGCTCTTTGCCAGGAGACCTGTGTCTGTTTTGAATGCTGGGTACGTAGGGCTGACCATTTCTCCCCACTCCCACCGCCCTGTCCCGAGCAGGCACCCTCCTTTCTTGCCTGGTCATTGTCCACAGTAGTCTGGCTGGCCTTCTGCTTGTCTCCTTGAGTAACCCAGGATGTCACAGAACTCCTGCTTCATCGTAGCATCCACAGCTCTCTTCACTGTCTTAGCTCCTTCCATTTTCGTAGTTTTTTCCTTGTTCCTGATACAGTCGGCCTCCCACCTCTGGGCCACTGGGTTTGCCCTGTTCTCTCTGCAGAAGGCCCCGCTCACCCAGAAAATCCGCAGTGTGGTTTCTTACCTGCTCTAGGCATCACTCTTAATGACTCAGTCCCAGAGAGGCCAGTCCTTAGTCCATCCGTCCGTCCGTCCGTCCGTCCATCCACCCATCTACCCCTCCCTCCCTCCCTCCCACCCTCCCTTCCTCGCCTGCCACAGGCTGGGGTTCATCTTTTGTTCACCTCCATCTGTTCCATGTTAGTGCTTGGCGCATAGGAGGTTTACCCTACATTTCTGAAGACTGATTAAATACCTAACTTTGAATAAGTATAGCTGGCGGTTGCTTTTACATAGAGCTTCCAATTTACGTTAGCTCGTGTGGTCAGGTGTCTGGGCTACTTCCACCTGAGTTACAATGGCCAAGTGCCTTTTCTCTGGCATGGGCTCGATTCCTAACAATGGAATTACCGAACATATGCCTGTGTTTAGTCTCAGGGAGTGTTCTGCAAACAGTTCTCTGGACATTCACAAAAGACTCTCAAGGTCCTGGGCAGCGGCCCACCTTGGGGCCTCTCTGCCCACAGGACTGGGCATCTGGCAGACCAAACAGCAGATGCTTTACTAATAAACCGATGAGTCTGAAATGCTTAGTCCTCATATTTCTTCCTTTCTCAATGGTTTGTTCCTTTTTGAAAAATGTGGACGTTCATCTTCTTATTGATCCTTATGGGATTTATATATGGAGGGTTCTAGGCAGCGGTTTGGCCTCTCATCCATGTAACATTCTCTCCTCCGCTCCTTAATCTTCTTTATGGTATTTCTGGACAGATCATTTACATTTTTATTGGTGTGGTGTTGACTCTTTTCTTTACAGCTTCTTCCTCTGGCATCATATTTAAGGTTGCTCTTCCTCCCCCTGTGATTACATAAACTATCCCTTTCAGTGTGGGGCAGGGTTCTGCTTCTTCACTTATCAGCCATCCTGGACTGGACTGGGCTGAGGTTCTGAGGAAGGGTCACCCTGGTGTGGCTGTGACCGAAACAGCTGGCAGACAGCTGAGGGGAGGCAGAGCTAATGTGGAGTGTGACCTCAGAGAGCTTTTGGCCTGTTGAGGCAGGGAAGGGAGGATGGAGTGATTCCATCTGTGGTGGCAGGGTGCAAGGTAGAGGCTTGTCTGCATGGCTGTGGACCAGGAGGCGGCCAGAGCAGACAGAACCTTCCAACGCTGCCCCAGCTGACCTACTTCCACCGGCCAGAGCCACCTCCTAAAAGGTCTACAGCCTCCCAAAGTATGCCCACGGCGAGACAAGTATCTACAACACGAAAAGTCAGATTCAAACCATAATGGCTCCCTTTTGTCTTCTCTCACTGACTGCCCTCACACACTGACCTAGATCACCATCTTGGTAAAAGACATTATTTTTTTGTTTGCTTGTTTTTTAGAGACAGGATTTCTCTATGTAGCAGTCTTGGCTGTCCTGGAACACTCTTTATAGACCAGGCTGGCTTCGAACTCAGAGATTGCCTTCCTCTGGGACTAAAAGTGTGCATCACCACACCCAGCAAAAAAATGAATTCTACACACACTCACACACACACACACACCCAGCACCTCCACTTGTCTTTTTTTTTTTTTTTAAGGTTTATTTATTTACTTATACAGTATTCAGCCTGCATGTATGCCTACACACCAGAAGAGGGCGCCAGATATCATCATAGTGGTTATGAGCCACCATGTAGTTGCTGGGAATTGAACTCAGGACCTTTGAAAAAACAACCAGTGCTGCTGACCTTGGAGCCATCTCTCCAGCTCCCTCTGGTCTGTTCTTAAGTGCAAGCACTTTCTCCTGCCCTCACTGGGGCTGGTAGGATAAGGACCACGCTCTCCCCAAGCAGCTGGCCCTGCACACGCTGCCGTTCTCCAGTATCCCTTTCGATGATTTTCAGAGGAACCTGGGGCAGGACACACACCAGGACAATGGCCAGGCGACAACACACAGGAGGCAGAAGCTTCAAGCCCACAGCACATAGCTCGAGTAGGAAATATCTGGTCTGAGCACCCTTGTGGGGACAGACATCCTGAGCAGGAGAGCCCCAGCTCTGGACGGCTCCACAGGAGGATGGGAGTAGAGCTTGCTGATGGCTCTCTACCTGATTCTGGCTGGGGCCAAGGCCTGTCATAAGGGCTCGGAGCCCACCAGTCGTGATGGCTACAGCATGCCACTGTTCTTGGCTCTAAAAGCACCCCTCCCCCTCTCTATCCAATGCCCTGGAGCAGGACTCACTCTGGGAGACCCAGGCCGCACAGAAGGTCTCCACTGTGGAGGGCAATGGTTGTAGTCTGACGTAACCCAGAGGCCATTTTCTTCCCAAGGGACATTTACTGTGTCTCTTCTAAGTTGTTACTTGTCATACTGGAAAATTACACTTAAGACAGAGATAAAAAGCTTTTCTTTTAGCTGGGCAGTGGCGTACGCCTTTAATCCCAGTACTCGGGAGGCAGAGGCAGGCAGACCTCTAGCTGAGGCCAGCCTGGTCTACAGAGCAAGTTCCAGAATAGCCAGAGCTACACAGAGAAATCTTGTTTTGAAACACAAAATAACAAAATAATAAAATAAAAGTTTAAAATCTTTAAAAGGGCTGGATGCGGTAGTGCGTACACCTGTAATCCCAGCACGCAGGGAAGCAAAGGCAGGTAGAGCTCCGTGAGTTCGAGGCCAGCCTGATCTACAAAGTGAGTCTAGGACAGCTATACAGAGGAACCATGTCTCAAAAAAACTAAAAACTAAAATAAAATAAAAATAAAAACTTTAAAAGGGGCTGGAGAGACGGCTCAGTAGGCACTCTGTTCTTGTGGAGGCCTGAGTTCAGTTCCTAACGCTTGTATCAGGAGGCTCCCAACTGTCTTTAAGTCCAGTTCCAGGGGATCAGATAGCCTCTTCTGGCCTCCAGAAGCTCCTGCATGCACATGTGCACAGACCCATGCAGACATACACATACGTAAAAACGGAAACCGATCTTTTCAAGAGCATACTTACAGGGAAAAGACTCAACAAAAGCTAGGGTGCAGAAATAGCAGGTGTGGGATATGAAATTGGCTAAAATTGCGACAGTGTCAAGCAAATGGCCAGGGCTTGGCTCTTCTGCTCTGAGGCTTCTTGGAAGAAGAGCCTGGTCCTGGTTCTACGGGAGAGTGTTTTTGTGTCTGGACTCTTTTCCAGTGCTCTCAAGTTTCCATTTGGCAGCTGTGGGATGAACTCCAACAGACTCCAGGTTCACCTCAGTGTCTGAGCCTGCATCTTTGCCTGGCTCAGCTGGCATGGGACAACAGGCCAGAGAGGACTCTGGACCAAGGCCAAACAGGCCTCTTGATCTTTGGACCTGGGGTGCTGAGAGATTTAAGGGATTGAAGTAATTTGCAAGGGAATCTGGCAGCTGAGGGCACTGTCTAAGCAGGTGCCAAATCCATGAGGATGGCCTGTTCTGCTAACAAGGCTTGGCGTAGGTGCCTCCCACAGCCCAGGGCGCTGGCAGGCGCCACGCTGCATCTTCTTTGTTCAACATCCTGAGACCTGTCACTAGACACAGCCTGGCCCAAGCATCAGTCTCCAGACTTATCAGGGACCACTAGTGCTGTTCACTCCACCGGGGGATCCTTCAAGGCTCCCCAGCTCTGTGTTCTCCCTTCAGAATGAAGTCTGAGATCTTCCGGCAGACAGCTGTTCCCTAAATACTGGAAGCCCGGGTCCCAGCCAGGGCAGGCCGGATGGCAGAACCAAATCCCCTTTTAGGGAAGGTGTTTTGCCTTGTGAAGCCCTCCAGGGTGTTTGTTCCATTTTAAATGACTCCAGCGATACTTCATTTCTAGATATTCAATTCCTCTTCAGCCTTATTACTTCGGATATTTTATAAATGCAAAACCCTGTGAGTTACTTCAGAAACGACTATAAGGAAATGCCGTTTTGGATGGATGCCTTTCTGAGGCACGCACAGCCTTCCGTGTGTCATCCCAAGCTCTAGGTCTTGGGTAGTCCTCTGCAGTCGCCCCCACCCCCCTTCATCTACTTCTTGGGTTCCATGTTCACATGTCTCTGCAGATGGTACTGAAGGGGTCAGAGGGGGAAGTGGTCACTATGAGCAGGCAGGCAGAGTCACAAGTCCCCGGAGATGCTATCAGGTATGGGACTCAATATAAGAATGTAAGTCACCCAGGAGCTAGCGGCAGCCTAGTGGTTAGTGGGTTATCAGAGGCCATGCCAACTTGGAGAAACCTAGAAAGAGAGGCCAAGTTCCCTGCTATCTTCAGTAAATACGAGCTAGGACCAAGAAGGCTAGCTTCCGTTTCCTCCTGAGAAATGTCTTGAAGCATCCAGGAACTACAAAGCCCAAGACAGATCCAGGACTACAGAGGAGGGAGGCAGGGCCAGAGCCTGGTTGAGTCGTTGGTGGGTCCTGGAAGGGAGCCCTTTCTACCCCGCATGGTGTGCTGGCATGCTGAGTGTGGACAGGCACAGCTGTTCCGAGCCGAGTTTCTTCTGAGCGTTAGTTTGGCCACGGCAGGCCAAGGGAGCCTCACGAATACTATTCATCATGCTGTAAGTCTTCATCCACTTAGGATGATGGATGGGGCTGTGCTCACGATGCCCCTACAGAAAGCCCAGCCCTGAGGAGGAGATGTGACTGCCGTGGTGCGGGGGGAGGGAGGGTTCAGGACTCGCCCGTGTTTCCCAGCACATGCTGTGCCTGTCAGAGGGGTGCCAGGCAAGGTTCAGGTGGGAGGGCACATGTAGCGGGCAGATGCCACCTCAGCACCCATCTATGCTGCCCACAGAGGCGGGAGAGGTGGGACTGCCATATGGCGTTCTCCATCTTTCCCTGACCCAGGACGTCCACTGTGGCCCATAAAGGAGGAGAAAAGAGTTAGAGCCATGCAACCCAGACCTTGCTCCCGCTGACATCCTGAAGACACAGAGGAGCTCTGAAGAAATTCTTCCTAGAGAAGGGTGTCAGAGACAACGCCCAAGAATTTAAATTTCTGGTAGGTTAGGCCTGCATACCAATAGCTAATTAATAAGGCCTACATCTTTTGATGACAGGATGATTAAACTGTTTTTGAAATAATCCATTTTTAATTAAAATGCTACCTTCTCTTGTTTCTAGATGTATTCAAAAGGAAGCGTTTGCAGATGTCTTATTTTTAAATACACATTATACAAAGCTAATAATTAGAAGGTTTCATGCTTTTAATTACATTTTAATTATTCTTTGCCTATCGATGCAAAGTTAAACATTCTTTATGTTAATAACTGCTCAATGAAGCCAGCAGACATTGGAAGAATTTCTTCCATGCATAAAATACCATCTCAGTGGCCTGCAGGGTGGTAGGGGTGCCCAAGAGTACCCCATCCTTGCAGCTCTCCTGCCCTATGGAGTCGCTCTCTAAGGCAGAAGCAGCAATTATTTGTAATGAAGATCTGGGCCCTCCTTCCTTCGAGCCCCGAAGCAGGATGTCCCTGGAACTTGCCACTGCTTGGCCTGTAAGCCCTCATGAGGATGAGCCACCCAGAACACCGAAATGGAGAAGGTTCCTAAAACAAAAGGAGAGCTTGGAGGGTGCTTTCCCATCTGCTGTGCTCAGTCAAGGGGGGGGGGGGGGGGGCACACATCCACATACCTGTCCAGCATGCCCAAGCTCTCCCTCAGCAACCAACCTAAACCCACCCAGTGTCAGCAACCCACTGTGGTAACCTCCCAATTTTAGCCATCTCCATTCTGGCCCACTCCACCCAGGAGATGGTAGGAATGGAGCACCTTCACCTCTGTTCACTTTGAGATCATCTGCCCTGCATCCCTTCAGATACCACGCCTGATTGCCCTCCCCAGAAACTTCCCTGTTTCCTCATGCGCTTCCTTCCCTCCCTTCGCCACCAAAGCCCTGCACGACTGAGCTCAGCCCCATTCCTACTCCGTGGGGCTCTCAGCCTGGCACGAAGCTGACCACAGCACTGGCCTCTTCCTGTGTCGGTTCCTAAAGGCAGGGACACAGCACCTGTACCCAGGGCTGAGCACAAGGTTGAGCTCAGACTAGGTCCTCAGAGAGCGTGTAAAGACAGGGTCATGGAGGGCAGCAAGAGCTAGCCTAGCAAGCATAAGGACCATGGCAGAACCTTTGTATACAATCGTGTATACACATCCTGTATACTTTAAGTTCCATCTGTCCAGTAATGGGCCTTGGTGGAGATTTGGCCATCTAACTTCCTTTTCCCTTCTTGGGCTCACTTCTAAGACTGTATACCGTTAAGTGGAGACTGTGTGACTGCCTCCTCCCAACAGGCGTATGAAAAGGAATTCCACGCTCTCCCTCCTGCCGCTCAGCTCGGGCACAGGTGGGAAGTAGAGGCACCCTGGCGTCACTGCTGGGAACAGCCACATGCCAGCTGCAGGCTGCAGCATGCCCAGGACATAAGATTTGACTGTGCTAAGCCATGCAGACTTGGGTTTTTGTTGTTACTGCAGCAAAAGCTGTTCTCTGCTGACTAACAGATGCACATCTAGAAGAGGCAGTTTTAAACCAACAGGGCAGAGACATTATCCAGCACACAGTGGGCCAGCTGGCTAATTTCTTAGGGCAAAAAAGGCAGATCCTTTTTGCGTGTGTTTACATGTGTGTGTGTGTGTGTTTATGCATGTGTAGGCCAGAGGCCAACCCCAAGTGTCATTCTTCAGAAGCTGTCCTTGTTTGTTTTTGTGTCTGTGGGTATGCATGCCACATGAGCCACATGTGTGCTGGACTAGGGCCCTAGAGGCCCTGAAGTTGCAGTCATAGGTGGTTGGAAGCTGTCTGATGTCTGGCTGGGAACCAAACTCTGGAGCACCTGCTTTTAAGCATGGAGCCATTTGTCCAGCCTCCGCCCCCTTGTTTTGAGCCAGGGTCTCTCATGGGTCTGGTGCTCACCAAGAGGGCTAGGCTGGCTGCCAGGAAGCCCAGGGATCTACCTGTCTCTGTCTCACTTCCCTAGTGCTGGGATTACAGGTGTGACCCCCACACCCAGCTTTTGTATGTGGGTTCTGAGGGTCAAACCCAGGCTCTCATGCTCGCACAGGCCGTATGTCACTCAATGAACCATCTCCCAGCCCCGTAACTTACTCTTAAGTGAGGTGTTAGATGAGGAGCCTGACATTAAACTGTGGAACTGCTGCGTACAGCAGCCCCCCCTCTAATCCCAGCGCTCATGCAGGATGGTTAGAAATCCCAGGCCAGGGGCTGGAGAGACAGCCCAGTGATTAAAGTACTTGTTGCTCTTGCAGAGGTTCTGTGTTCTGTTTCCAGCAACTACACGGTGGCTCACAACCATCCATAACTCCAGCTCCAGGGCTCTAAACCCCTCCTCTAACCCCGACAAGCACCAGGTACAGATGAGGTACACGTGTAAAACACTCAAAAACACTCACACACATAAAAGAAATAAACCTAAAAACTTGAAATTAAAAAGACCAGCCTATGCTACTTAGCAAGACTTGTCTCAAAACCAAAAGCAAACCCGCGTGTTTACAGAATATGCTATGCCATGCGCAGTAGTATTTGAACACAATTTGCAATTTCAAACATAAGTAACAAATACATCTAAATCTTTAAATAAAACTGTCAAGACTAGAAAACGCCCATACTGCTGTACTGCAGTAGTGCAAACAGCAACGGTGCAAATGCGATTAAGCAGAGGTGTGAATCACACACAAGAGAAGATCAGTCTGACAGTTGACGCCTAAAATTTCTCCGTATCACACTGTAAAACATATTTTCAAAACATAGGCAAACGATGAGGCACCCCGCCCTACCGCCCAGGGCTCTTACAGACCAGTCTGTCTACTCCACGCGTCCTTTTACCAAAAGGCAACGAGCACAGAAGGCCGGGAGATAAACGCTTGAGGGGCGAAGACCGACTTCCCCAGCCCTCCAGAAAACATCCACAAAGACGGGATGAAACATTTCTCATTGATCCGGGGAACAAGAATCAGAATGATATCATTCTTACTCTTGAGGTCCAGTGGGCACAGTGGTGGACATGGGGGCCTCTGGAGAAGGCTCACCTGGTTCCTTCAAGGCCAAGGCCTTGGGGCAGTTCCTTAAGCCCTCTTGGCTTGTGTCTTAGGCGGAGCGCCTGCTGCTGACCCCTCCTGGGATAAGCTGAAAAATCCCAGTAAGTGGCCCGCAGCTGCCCACCGCCGCAGGCTGGCACTGTGAGTTGGACAGTTTTCCTGAAAGGCAGTTATGCTTTGTGCTTTGAAATATCCCCAGAAATTCCATTGCAGGAATTCACCCTAAAACAACGATCGGTTCGACATCCTCACGGAGGAGCGAAAGCAGGAAGATAGCTGGAGTGTCAGTCTCCCTGGGGAGTACCTTGATGCCTGGCGAGGGACAGGACAGGCAGATACACTCCCTTTAGAGCGCCTCAGGTCTGTAAAGAGGGAGGGACCACCCACCCCAGTGTGAGCCTCCTGTGGGCTAAGGGATGGGTGAGCTTCATCACACGGGTTTTCCCACAATCTAGTTCACAACGTTCTGTGCTGACAACAGGAAGAGGTTGTCAGCTATTTTCACTGCTGAACACTTTTTGAGAGTGATGACAGCTGCCGATCAAAGAGCAATGGACTAGCCAGCCTTCTTCCCCCTCTTACTCGCTACAAGCCACACTTCTGAAGTGTGGCCTAGAGCCAGGACGACTTTCAGAGGCTGCCACAAGGGGTCGCGAGTGCGCACCATCAGCCTCCAGCTGGGAGCACCTTGAAACACCTGTGAGCTGACCGTGAGCACCATCTGTTTTCTAGACCACTGGCCTGACTCCAGGCAGGAATCCTGGACAGGGGCTGAGACTCAGTGCTGCTGGGACTGGGGTCGCTGGCTCCCACCCCAGGAACCACACAGGGGCTTTCTTCAGAGGGGGACTTTTCAGAATGCATATGCCAATGCCTCCTTCATGGTCTCCCTGTGTCTCCTGGGCACAGCACTTCCCCAGGAAGGACAGTGTCCTCAAAGACTCTCCTCCTAGCCTCTTATTACACACACTTGGTAGCAGTTCTGCGTAAAGACAGGTGCCCCGTCTCCAGGCATAACACTGCTCTTCTGCTTTCTGAGAACAATCGGTGTCCCCCAGCCAGAAAACCACAGAAGCCCGTGCAAGGCAGGGGTCAAGAAGAAACCTCAGCAGGGCAGTGTGTATTCTCAGAAGACCGTGCGCCCCATCTCCTATCCACTGTGTCAAGTACAGAACAGGCTGTAGGCAAGGTGCTGGTGTGCGGTTCGGCGAACTCTCACCACATCTGTTCAGTTCTGCCTCCAAAAGCCTTTCTCTAAAACTGGAGCTCTCAAAAGCTTCTGCACAGAGAGGGGTCCACAATCCCCACACAGTGAACAGGGAGGCTGCACCCGGTGGAAACCCCTCATTGGCTTCCATCCCATGCACACTGCATTCTGTCCTGGGTTGCCCATGTAAGCCAAGGCAACCTTCCGCCCTAAGGGTGGCGGCTGCGGCCTGAGGCGGAGTGGGGCTAACCTGCAGCTCTTAACACAGCCAAGGTGCCTCTGGTGCTATCCTCTACCTGGGCAGGGAGCAACAGGAAGGCTGTCCACCCTGGAGGACCAGGCCACTCGGTGGACTCCAGCCTGCTACCATGACAGATCCAACAGGCCCAGGCAAATCACCTCCACTGTAGAGAGTTTCACGTGGTCAAAGCTCCTGGGACTGAAAATGGAGATTCAACAAATGGCCTGGATCTGAAGGGCTTTACAGTCACGGCCTCTAAATCCCCCAATTAAATGCATGGCTACATGGCAAAGGTTGGAAGGGTGAGGATCCTGGGCTCCCAGGATGTACGGCCTGGAGCCAGTGGCCCGGACGTGACCTAAGTCGCACCCACAGGTTTTTGGTTTTGTTCTTGGAGGGCAGCCTCAGCCGTTCCAGCTACAGCAGCCTGTACAGATGCTTAAAATTGCAGGCTTTCCTCCCCATCCTACCTGTGACTTAGGGCATCCTTTCAGGAAATTATCTCTACCTTACCAGGGTTGGGACAAGCTAGTGGGTCCCCAGGACCCTAAGAGTTACACATGCTCGCATGTGACGCTCTGGCCATGTCCAACCCTGATGGGTGGGGTTATACTGTCTGTCGTTGCTTGCCTCCAGCAAGGACTCCTCTGGGTGATGCCCCAGAGTGCTTGCTTCCCTGGAAACCTCAGTGACCCAGGAAGAGCACCTGTTGGGAAACAGCAGCGTCCTGGCTGCTGGTTCCATAGTGGGAGCAAGTATTTCAACCACGGTGCCCAGCCTGCCCCACCCTGCACAGAGGGCAACCCCACTCTGCAGACACGAGGGGCACAGCAAAGCCCTTGACACGGTCCTAGAATGATGACGGCTACTTTGTCCCTCAAGGGGCCTTAACTAATTTATAAGGCAATTTTAATAATAACTATATATTAATTTTACATCCCCCCTTTTACCTATTCCAGTGGCTATGAGCTGTAAGGAATTAGGTAATATATTACATTGGGCTTCTGGGGACTTTTTATTAACTAATGTCCCATATTTAAAAAAGCTTCTTGTCAAATGAGAAACATGAAGAAATTCTGTCCCTTTTGTAATTGCTTCTAATAGACTCAACATTCAGGTCCTGGCCTTAGCAGACAGCAGGGGCAGTGCTTCCCTTGATTGCATTTAACTTTCCAATTTCTGTCTTTGGTCAGCAGACTAATTCAGAAAGCGGTCAAGTGGTCACTTCACTGTGTCAGCTCGTAATTCCAGACGACACCTGTGAATCTGGAAGTTACGAGGACCACTCAGGCCTACCGGTGTCGTTCTGAGTCAGCAGGCCCTGCTTTGTGGTCTATTTTTTGAAACAGTCACTAACTCCAGTAATGCCCAGGCATCTGAGGTGTCCAAACAGAAAGTTGCACAAGCCTTTCTTGGAGGCCAAGACCCAGGGTATTTCTGGTCTCCTAGGGGTTCCCTGCAGTCCCGTCCTCCATGCTCCTCTCTCTCCGCATTCGGCAGGGTTGTACTTGAGAGTTTTATTTATAAATGACGCTTGTTTGGAGTCCATCCTCCTGTCATTTGACATCACCTTCCTGAGCGTCATCCATCTGTGTTCTTGTGCACAACAGCACCCGCTCGCCCGGCCTGAGCCACCGTTGTGTGGCTGCGGCACATTTGCTCCACCAGCAACAGGCTCAAACTTTGCCCAACTTCAGACCTATCCTGGTCTTGAACACGTGTGCTCATACATTGCTGCCTAGGTGCTACCTGCTCCATGGGGTTGCTGGGGCATCAGACATGGGCTGCTCAGGTTTCATAGCTGCTGATGGCTGGTTTTCAGCAACAGTCCCAGAACTTTTATTTTCTGTTTGCTTTCTCCCTGGACAGGAACTAAGCCTTCAAGGCCACCACCAGCATGAACCTGGAAGCCTGAACTTGAACACAAGGTGTCAGTGGGGTTCACCATGCTTGAGGGGCTGCCCATTACCTACTGCTGTCTTCCTCATGGCAGACAGAAACGGGATGCTGAGCGGGTGACCTTCTCTTGGCTGAGACTTTTCTTTTTACACATAGAGACGTCATAAATAAGGAAATGAGACAGAGAGAAACAGAGAGACAGAGGGGAGAGAGAGAGAGTGAGAGAGCAAGCAAGAGAGAGAGAGAGAGAGCGCACTAAGACCACTTGCAAGGGACCCCTAAAGTCAGAGGCAGGTAGGTCACCGACCCCATCTGAGATTCCAGCCGATTCTCCAGGTCATCTGTACGAAGTTCTGCCCCGGCTGCCGGGCTGCCAAACTGGCCTCGCAGACCTGTGAGGCACCATGGTACAGAGGCTAGGGATAGTTAGGAGAACACCTCCATCTGTGTGGCTGTGGGAACGCCGTCATCCCCCAGGGGAAAGACACTGCACTGGAGCGCTTTTGGGGAATTCCCCACTCTCCTGCATGTGGCCCCGCCCCTCCCCCATGTTCACTGCTGTGCTAAGCACAGTGAACTCTGGCTCCCCAGGGTGAAGCTCAATGGAACCTGTCTTTGTATCATCTTGAGGCCTTGAAATGAGGCAGGTAGGTGTTTATGTTTCTGCAAATTCTCACAGGTTCCACTCAACAGGAAGCCAGAGCTGCCAGCTGAGCATTCTTACCTGGCTGGGGGTAAGGTCATGCCCACTTAGTGTTCCATAGATCTTGGGAACAGGGTCAGAAACAAGCCAGTCAGAGCAGCAGAAAGCCCAGCAAATCAAAGGTGAGGCCTGCCTGCATGGGCCTGCCTGGCCCTCTCTGCTAAGTAGATACAGCATTCAAGGACATCCATGGATGGGACAGTTTCAAACACCTGAGAGAAGGAAGTGAGGTGGACACTAGCTTCCACAGAGAAAGCTCTCAAGGGTGGGTCTAGGAGACGGACTCAAGCTCAAAGGCACGAAGGCTGTGGGTGCGGGGCAGGGCGAGAGAGCCTCGAGAGAGCCTACCCAGCACGCACAAGGCCCTGGGTCCCTTTGCTGCTCCACAACTTATAAAAACCAAAATTCAGGGGAAAAGTTGGAAAGATGATCAAAGGCACAAGCTGGAATAGGAAGAGGCTGGTGAGCGTGGGTGGGGGTGGCCCCCCTCATCCAGCCGGCATTCCCAGCACCCTCAGCGGTGGCTACAGAAGCTGCTAAGCCGGGCGTCCTTTGTTTTCATTTCCAAGCTCCAAGGCCCTCCAAGGCCCTTTGGCTATGCAAATGTCT
Source organism: Psammomys obesus (assembly GCF_907164565.1). Classification (NCBI taxonomy): domain Eukaryota; kingdom Metazoa; phylum Chordata; class Mammalia; order Rodentia; family Muridae; genus Psammomys; species Psammomys obesus. Next base: position 4,050,936 of record NW_026596158.1, on the reverse strand, counting down.
GATCCTGACCCAAAACCATGAGGGACCCTTGGCACGCCGACACAGAGGAGCCTCTGCTGTGACAGCCTGGGGCCTTGGGAAATTGGGGCCCCAGAAGCCAGTTTCAGCAGTTTATGAATAAATGCAATTAATATGATGGAAAACAGAACCTGAGCCAAGCGGAAGCCCCAGGACAAGTGAGCCCGTGGGTGAGCTCCCGTTGTCTCCCCGCCTTGGCCTCTCAGAGAGGACAGGGCCTAAGTGGGAGACAAGCCCCCCTCCCCTCTCAGCTACAGCCAGGAACAAAAGTCTTGGGGGACACAGTTTATTGGGAGACTTGGAATTACTTCCCATTGCCTGCAGAACCCACTCCCTCGCTTGGCCTTGGGTATGGCTGCCCTGGTGTCGGGGCCCTAGATCTTCAAGCATGTCCTTCGAGCCTCTGCTGCCTCATCAGTGCGGACACGAGGGCTCTCGAGGTTGTTGTTCTAGGCTGTGTGTCTCCCAGCTGTCCACGTGCGTGGGCAAGCCTCGCAGGATCCAGGGACGAGAACGGCTGAAGGCTGCAGGCACACTGGCGCCCCAACCCTCACTTCACCACACACTTGGCCACCTTCCTGTGATGTCCCCCAGCTGGGTTGTGGACACCGCCCCATGGGGTGCTCATGATGTGTAGAAGCTCCCTGTGGGCCCTTAGTAGGTCTCTTCTTTCAGGTGTCTGGCACTGAACACTCTGGAAACTGCGAACAGGTAGAGTGGGCACAGAGCAGGAGAGCAGTGAAAGGATGAGAGGGAGGTGCAGACTGGGAAAGGCTCAGCTAAGGTCAGCCCTGGACTCCTTCTGACCTCTCCGTCTCACCTTAGTCTGTCTTCTGTTGCTACAGCAAGTATCCAAGGCTGGGAAATTTGTAAAGCAAAGAGACTTATATATTTACCTCGTGGTTTTAGAAGCCCAAGAAGACACTGGCTGATTCTGGTGAGTGCCTCACTGTGCATCTCAACATAGCGGATGACATCACGTGGCGGGGACATGGGTAAGAGTAGCCAGGAAGTGTGAGCCCAAGAAGGTAATCCTAGCAGCTCTTCCTATTAGTAACCAACCCTGCCTCACAGGACTGAGAGGCCACTCTCTGGAGAGTTGTAGGTCCAACATGTATTCACACTGCAAACGCAGGGCCAGGCCTCTGCAAAAACCATGTTCAAGTCACTGCTGGTCCCATCTTGTGCTACTTCTGGCTGGGATGAGAAGTGTGAAGAAGAGGAAGGGGGATGAGGGAAGTGGAGGGAATGAAGAGAAAGGGGAAAAAGAAGAAGGAATGGGGAAGAAGAAAAGAGAGGTGGTAAAGAAATGAGGACAGTGGGGGATGAGGACAATGAAGAGAGTGGGAGAAAGAAGACCAGAGCCAGGCCCTGAGCACCCCACCTCTCTCAGTATCTCCTAGTGGCCCACACTAGGATGCTGCTGCTTATCCAAGATGGCTACAGTCACGCTCACCTGAAGAGACAACTGCCCCACTGTGTGTGGCCTTGGGCCACGGGCCCAGAGACCATGGGCAACTCTCTTCCAAGATACCCTTTGTCCTCTTCCTGCTGGCCAGAGCTCACCAGCATGGTTCCTACACTGCAAACTAACATCTGTGTGGTAAAACCGATCTTAGTGTTTATGTCATCTTCCCACACTTGCTTGCCTGCCAATCACTATGGAGGGCGGCCAGAACATGACCAGCATCTCTGGGATGGGACATGGGTAGGGGTACTCAGGTACCTGTGCTTGTATCTCAGCAGATCCCAAGAGAGAAGCTGTGGCAGACAGCTATCATGCCACACTCTGCTGGCTCTTGACACTCTGAGGCTCATTTGTCAAGTCTGCAGGCAACCCTTCCATAGACCTACTATGTGCCAGCCACATAGTGCAATGACAACATGGTAAACCCAGGCCCCAGGGCGATGGAAGAGAAGGCCTTCCGCATCAATGTTGAACATAACGAGACAGAAGCTATGTGCTGGGAGAACACAGCCATGGGACGGGCCTGGAAGCCAGACGTTGGGTTGGTGGCACCTTCAGAACGATTGGCAAGTAGGAATCCAGAGGTGTGTCAGAGGATCAGTGACCATACCAAAAACTGCAGCCTGAGCCAGCCATGGTGACACACACCTTTAATCCTAGCGCTTAGCAGGCAGAGGTAGGCAGATCTCTATGAGTTTGAGGCTAGCCTGGTCTACAATAGCAAGTTCCTGGCTAGCGTGCACGCACAGAGCCTGAAAAAGTGGCAGGCCTCCAGGCCAAATGGGTGTCCACCCACAGAAGGCAGCATGGCCTGGGCCCTGGCACAAAACCCTGAATAATCCTGTCTCACAACTGTCAACTTTTTCCTTTCAAGATTCTTTTAAATGATGGCTTGTTTAACTGTCAAAATCAATTGGCTGGCAATTTCATGAACAAATGGTTTTCTGCTTGTCTCTAGGTCCAGCTACTTTTATTTGTCCCTAAGTATTTGGCAGGAACCGGTGGCATCAATAAGGAGACATCAAGTTTTAACAGCCACGTGACATGTAAAACCTCAGATGGATTTTCCGTCGGCAAACAGGGCGCCTGGAGGAGCAGTTATTAACAGCCCCGGGAGACATCCGGGCAAGCCCAGGAGACAGCACTCTGGGTGTAGACTGGATTAAGGAGACGCTGTAGACCTCCAAGTGTCATAAATAAAGCTAGAATTTTAGACTGTGGTTGAACCCTCTGCTGTCATAATCGTTTAGGTCATGACAGGTTTGATGTTTTATAGCAAAACGATGAATTTCTTTCTTAACTGCTACGTGAGGAGCCCATTGGCATAAATCCAGCCAACTGCCTACTACAGGTGAGCAGGCCGTGATGCTACTGGGGGGATTCTCAAGGGGGAGGAGTCATGACCAGTAGCTCAGACGCTGACTTCTGAAAACACACGGAACACAGGCTTTGGGGCCTGTTTTCTCACTCACTGTAACCCATTCTCATCATGTGTTGCAGGAGGAGGGGGCAGCCTACATTTCTGGTAACTCTGAAGTCTGATTCCTACCCTGTTCCCAGAAACGGCGACGTCATAGCAGAGCCAAGGAAAGGGCAAAAAAAAAAGGGGGCAGGGGAATGACGGGAGAAGAACTCAGTGAAGTGTGCAAGGGTGGGGTATGAGGCAGGAGGCCTGAAAGCAGTGGGTGAGTCTCAACCCCCAAATCCCTCTGGCTGTCCATATGCCCAGACACAAGCATCAAGGATGTCACTAACGAACAAGACCGGTAGTGTCAAGAACTAGGAAGGACCTGATGGGCAGACGCCCCAACTCTCACAGGGCTCACACTATACCCACTCAGCAGAAGACACCAAACCTGTCTGCGATTCTGCTTGGCTGCAGGCCAACACAGTGGGCTGCTTCCCCTCCTAGGCCATGCCCTGACTTTGTGGCTGTTAAAAACTGATGTTTGTGGGACACCAGGAAAAAGATGTCAAAAGGTCCTCCCTTGCCTCATGCTCTAGGATGGGTGAGGCTAAGACCTTCACTGGGCCTTGTCTGATGGCCAGAACTCTTTGAGATCAGGCTGATCTTGCCTTAATCCTCCTGCCTATACTCTGTGCGCTAAGATAGTAGGAAGGTACCACCAAGCCCGGCCCTGTTGAAGCCTTTTAGGAAAGAAATTTCCTCAGTGAGAAGGACCAAGCCAAAAGCCCACCACGGGGCCTGAACTCAGTTCCCAGCATGCACACTGGGCAGCCCACAACTGCTTGTATTTCTAGCTCCAGGGGAATCCAGTGCCTTCTTGAGGCCTCCAGAGACACCTGTGTGCCTGTGGACCTGCCCCGCCCAGTACACACAACTAAAAAAAAACTTTATAGACAAAGCAAAGTCCACCACAGACAATTCAAGTGAACACAGATTCAAAACCCGGGGCTGCCCTGGCCAGGCTATCCTATCCCTACCCTGTGAAGGGCCCACCAGCTGTCACTCGGTCCTGTGAGAAAGTCAAGTCACAACCGTGAAGGTGCTACCTCCCTGGAGTGAATGCCAAACACTGGTTCCAATACATGCTTTTTACAAAGAATTGTAACTTTATCTATTTATTTAGTGTGCGCACATGCACATACCTGTGGAGGTCAGAGAGGAAACTTGCGGGAGTTAGTCTCTTCCACCGTGTGGGGACTGAACTGAGTCATCAGGCTTGTTGGCAGGCCCCTTTATCTACTGAACCACACTCAAAATGCAAACTCACCACTGCCTTTCCCTCGAGCACAGCCCAGGGTCACACGACCCTTTTCAGTGAAATCCCATGTTCCCATGTGGTGTGCCATGGGTGGCACCCAGGGCCGGAAGTAAACCTTTCTGCCACATGCTCTTCAAGTCTCTCCTTTGCTGCCTCAATTTCCCCATGTGGTGGAGGGTCGGGTCCCTTCTCTTAGCCTTTCCCGCCTCATTCAGCGGCAAGTTGACATGTGCAGCTGTTCATTCATCAGAGAACACTGGCCCTGCCCCTTTTCCTGTCCACTCTGACAGCTGCTGTCAGGTGCCTGGAGCCAGACCGCCCACGTCTTCATGAGATCAGCTGTGCCTACTCGGGAATGTCCACCAGGACTGAGCCTGTGAACTACGACAGCCCTTCCTAGGAGGGTGTGGGGAGGGTCCCTGGGCAGTTCCTCCCGACCACTCATATACAATTTCCCTAGCCACACATGCCTTGGGCCTCCGGGAAACACTAGGGTGCGTGTTGGGGATGACCAGCAGAGGAGGGGTCTCTATGGGGCCATGGGGAAGCGATCAGCTCTTCGAGGTGAGGACTCTCCCCGGGACTGCTCTGGGCTCGCCACACTTGTGCCTGGTGAGTGAAGGGTGAAATCCTACTGTGGTGTGTTTCTGAGACCTTGGGGGAAAGAGGTGGGCACTGTTGACCCGCCCTCGGCCCCTGATCCGCCCTCATCTCTTTCATCTTGAGTCTAGGCCCCTTCACAAATTCCCTGCTTCAGCTTTTGGTCCTCGCAGCCTGCTCGAGCCATGAGCCCTCCTCACCAAGTCTCTGCTCAGCTCCCTGCAGCCCCAGCCCCTGCCCTCCTATCCGCAAGCCCCCTCTCTATTCTGACAGCCTGGGGCCTCTTGCCACCTCACTAGGTCTCACTAGGCCGATGCGTCGACAGCAGGCCTTTAGCACCACCTACGATCCACAAGGCTTGGTGCCTTTGGTGATGGATGCTTCAAGAGGAGGTCCTGGCTGGGGTCTTCAACTCAGTAAGCACATGGCCTTGGTGGGGACAATGAGACGCTTGTCCCTTTCTCTGTGGTAAACACGGCTGCTCCGCTGCATGCTTCCATGGGGTATTGCCTTGTCACAGGCTTGAAGCAATGCAGCCACTGGATCGTGGACCAGGAACACTGCAACCGTGAGCCAAAATAACCTTCCTTCTTCACAGGCCTCTTGCCTCAGGTGTGGCACACACAGTGACAGACGCGAATGCAGGGGCCTTCTTACAGCTAATGGCAAATGGCTTCCAACATTCCCCCGTCACCTTCCCCGACTTCAGTTTCTGGCACTGGACTTGTCACCACACGCATACCACATTTGGCATACCACATCTCCTAGAGTGTTACAAACAGATTTTCCCTGCTTTTTGTCTCCCCGGCTCCCAGAAGAGGGCCTGACACTTCAGTAAGTCTTTGTGACCTAACAAACCGGCGCAGGCAGCCTGGGGACACTTGTGCCAGGCAGTAGGAACCAGACCACCCTCCCAGCAAGGATGCTACATGGCGGACACCTGCTGAACTGCTCGGCAACAAGAGCTTTCTGAATCAGAAACCCAGAGGTGTAATTCCTGGCTGACTCGGGGCCACCTATGGTCTGTGGAAACAACAGTGGACTCTCCTGGCTGGGGCAGGGGTGGTGGTGTTTGTAAAGCCAGTACTCAGGGCTCAGGGGCGGGAAGCCTGGGCGCTAGAGGCCAGACTGGGCTGTGTGACTACACAGAAAGATCCCAGACAGACAAACAGGCTCTCTCCCCTGCTCTTGAAGGGAAAACAAACCCAGTGGTTTCTGTTGCTTCTGGGAAGGCCAGAGACACTAGCCCTGAGGCTTCCTGAGATGGCCTCCGCAGAAGCCCATGCAGGCATTTAACATCTTTCTGGTGAGGCTGTGGCCTGTGTGTGCCTGGGGACCAACTGGCACACACACCTCATTGCAACACCAACAACATGCCCTTTATCTGCCATCCCAGCAGCTCGGACCTGATTGCTCGATAACCCCTGGGCTGTGACAACCACATCCCCAGGAAGCACGGCTGCTGGAAGGACACACAGACCCAGGGACTGTGACCCAGATCTGACACTGCCCTGAGCGGCCAATCCCCTCCACCTCCCGCCATGTGCCTGGCGAGGAGCTTCGGGTCTCATTCCTCATGCAGCCTCATCCCTCCTCCTCATGGGGATGTTCACACTGCTGGGTGCTAGGCCTCGCCATAGGCCTGGCAGTAGACCCTAGGGCTGACAGCCAGCCAACCTCCGAATCCTGCTTCCCCAATTTGTCTCTGGCATGGACATGGACAAGTTACTCAGCATCTTTGTTCCTCAACCATTAAAGGAGCTTAATAATGGTCACTATGCTCTCAGGGCAGCTTTGAAGCTCTGATGCCTCATACCCTCCTTTAATTATAGACACATATGGGGTCCAGACCAGAACTGGCCTGTAAACAGGTCTTCAGCAGTGTCCACTGGAAGTCCCAAGAACTGTTGCCATGGAGTCTGAAATGTCCCCCATTAGGCTCAAATATTTGAATACCTGGTCCCCAGCCAGTGGTGCTGTTTGAGTGAAGTTTTGGGGCCTTTCGAACAAGGTCCCAAAACCATCTCGGGGTGGTTCTTGAAGGCCATATAGCTACCTCTGCCTCTGCTTCCGATTTACCAAAATATGAAGCAGCCACACACCCTTCACCACATCTCAACTGTGTGCCAAACCTCTCCTCCTTTAAGTGGCTTCTGCCACGTCACACGGATGGAAGAAGCAACCAGCGCACCTGTGCTGGGTGGAGCAGGACCCTTTCCTCATTACTGCATCCATGGACTTCACAATACCCAGCAGATGCTCCGTAAGGACAGGCTGAAGCAGCCTGCTCTGAGCTGAGAGCTGGGCAGACAGACACAGACTATGTTTCATGGGTATTCTCATAGATGTTCACTGTCGACCCCCACCCCAACCCTGCGCACGTGTTTGTGTGTGCATGTGTGTGTGTGTGTGTGTGTGTGTGTGTGTGTGTGTGTGTGTGCGCGCGCATGTGTGCCTTACTGTAGCACCAGAGTCCTGGGGGGACTCCTCCCTGTCCACATTAATGAAGCTCATAAAAATATGGCTGGAAGGCAGAGTCTCTGAGTTTTACAGGAGGCAGGGAATAATGTCAACACACAAGGCAAGGTGCCCAGGACTGCCTGGGTCGCTTCCCATGCTCAGCAGCCAAGGCCACCCCTGGCAGCTGGGACTCCCTACTGTTCTTCCTCATCTTGTACAGACACACTCGCCAGCCTCCTCAGCACCTTCCTTCCATCCACTGGCCGCCCAGAGCCACATCCCCAGCTGATGGGAGCAGCTCGGCTCACTTTGCTGTGAGCAGCACTGAGAACTGGCTCGGCTGCCCACCCTTCTCCTCCCCTCAAGGCCTCGCTCACTCCTTTTGTGGCACACCTTCCCACGACAGGGCAGGTACAAAGCCAGCACCTTGTTTTCCTGGACAAAGATGTTTTTTACTATCGCGTTTCCCTTTTGTGATGCTCTGAAAGAGAATGGCCCCCAGAGGCTCATATATTTGAATGCTCAGCTATCAGGGAGTGGCACTGAGAAGGATTAAGAGCTATGGGCCTGGTTGGGGGAAGTGTGTCACTGGGGGTGGGCTTTGAGGTTCCAACCAGGCATAGGGTCTTTTTCTCTCACTCTCCACTTTCTCTCTCTCTCTTTTGCTCCCACCCCCTCCGGATCAAGATATAGCTCTCGGCAACTGCTCCGGTGCCAAGACCCCTGCCATAATGAAAATGGTCTAAGTCTCTGAAACTGTAAGCACCCCAATTAAATGCTTTCTTTTATAAGAGCTGCCTTGGCCATGGGGTCTCTTCACAGCAACAGAAGGGTGACTAAGACACTCTCCCTATGTCACCCTTCTGGATATCACCTGTGTGCCCAGCCCCAGAAGCCAGCCTTGAAGAAAGAAGATGATACCCAGGGCTGAAGAGATGACTCAGCGGTTAAGAATGTAGTGTTCTTGCAAAGGACCTGAGTTGGGTTTGTAGCAGCCATATGGGGTAGCTCTTAACTGCCTGTAACTCCAGCTCCAGAAGACATGGACATGGTTTGACACCTTGATCCTGGACTATCAGCTTCCAGAATCATGAGAAATAAATCTCTGTTGTTAAACCTCCCAGTCTGCCTGAGCTGACCAATAACTGTAACTCTAAGTCAGAGGGGTGACAGAAGGGTCCCCAGGTACATCAGGGCACCCGAATTATCCTGAGTTGAATTTTAAACTAGAATTCTACCTGGGTTAGGGTTAATACCTTAGGAGGAGTCAGTAAAAAGATAGGAGCTCTCCTCCAGGCCAGTCCCTGACACTGTGCAGGAGAGACCTGGATCTTCAGGACAGAGGAGAGGACCTGTTTGTCCCCAGCCGGGGTTCTGACCACCCCACCCTGCAAGGGCTACTCGTCCTAACCAGATTCCAAGCCTGTTGGATTCGTTTCTTTCCTCTTCAAAGCATTCTAGATTGATTGCCAAGCCTCGCCGTAAATCAAAAAAGAGTCACTCCTCATTATCTACTTAGAATTCCCCAGGTTCTTCCTACAAAACCATTTCTCAGCTGTTTGATCTCCCAGCCACCAGCACTATCTCCAGGCACGCCACCCATCACGGCCACCACCAGACACTTTTTTCTTCTAGGCTCTTTTCTCAGGACCCAGATGAATTTCCACCTTTCTCCGGCTTTAAGGAGAGCTGCTGAGATAAATGATTCAAAGACTCTGGCTGTGGCTAGAAATATACAGACTGTGAAAGCTGCTTCTGCATAAGCCGGCATAAGGGGCCAGCACTGGCCGGCGTGCTGCTGCTCTTCTGGCGTGCCCTGGAGCCACATGCTCTCTGCAGTGTTTTCCTGGGTTGAATGGCGAGGCTGATGCATGTCCAAGCCAGGCCAGGCCCCTGCTGCCCCTTGCGTTGTGCCACTGACAATCTCAGGGCATATGCCAGCTGACTGGTTAGAGGGAGGGAGGAGGCACCCTGTTTGCATACTGTATCCCAAGGGAACCCTACCCCCAGCCTTGCTGCTGGCAACCCCCCCCCCCCCCCCAGCCTAGAAAGCTCTCACAGGGCATGCTCAGCTGTGGCTGCTCGTCCCAGGGCGAGGCTCTGCAGGCAGAGAACTGTTTTCTCCCTTCACAGTGGTGGTCAGGCCTTCTCTACCCACAGGGGCTCATACAGCTTTCAGGCGAATCTTTCTCCCCATGCCACCAGCTGTCTAGGAAGGAACTGAGCCTGCTCCTCTTGCTTGGACGAACAGGTAGAAAATAAAACAGCACAAAGGAAACTTGGCCAGGTTCAGCTTCCCAGGCACTAGCATGGCAAGGGGTGGGAAAGACATGAAGAGCCTTCTATCAAGAAGCCCTGGAACTCCATACTGGGAGCGCCACAAAACTCCTAATCCTAGATAGGGTTTCCCAGAGAAGACTCTGAGCAGGTCACAGTGCTGCTGTCGAAGGTTGAGTGACATGGGAACAGCACTAACCCAGGCCCAGACACAAAAGGTCAGGCTAGCCACTCACAAATTGGAAGGACCTAGAGTGCTATTAAAGACTGCTGTTATACCGTCACTGCTGCTAGAGATACCGTGTCTGTAGAATGAGTGCCAAGAGGCCTGTGTGAGTGTGAGTGTGAGTGTATGTGGTGAATGTATGTCTGTGTGTATGTGTGGTGTGTGTATGTGTGTGTGTTTCACATTGTGCAGCCCTAGAGAAATGCAGGATCAGGCAGGGATGGAGAGGTAAGGCTATGGACTCTTCCTGTACAGAAAGAGCTTGTACAACTCATGTGAAGGCAGCTGGATAGGTCTGTAACCAGCAAGCAACGGTTACAGGTCCTTCCCTGTACCCAAAACCTCTGCTAGGCTCCTGAAGTGGCTAAAACCCCCGATTCCTGGCAAACACAACACCATTCCTGCAGGCAGGGCGAGATCCTGACGGCCCCGTCCCAGGGCCTGGAAACAACACCGGGCATCATTCACCACCATCAGCAGCTGGCTCCCTGGGGTGTCCCAGCCTCTTCAAACTTTCCAGTGTGGGGGGAGTCACTCACTGTGTGGCAGCTGTAGGCACCGTGGCAAGCAGGGGGAGGTGGCCTGGCATGCTGGCAGACTGCCCCAGGTGCGCTTCATCTCCTTGTTCTAGGGTAGCTATGGGAGTCTGGGTGCCATTCCCCGGCACGCTCTTGGACAGATGCTTAAGAAGCCGAGGGCTCACACATTCACCATCTATATTCCTTGACTGAGGGAAGCCACACACAGCCTTACCTGTGGGCAGGGCAGTGGCTAGCCCAGCCTGGGAGGCTTCATTGCCCCAAGAACGGAGGTCTCTACAGGAGGATTCCCACCCCTCCCCCATGTGCCACAAAAAAAAAAAAAAAAAAAAAAAAAAGGGTTTCAGGAGTAGACGTGTCTAGTGGAGATACGAAAACGCCTTTCAAAGTTCCAGGGTTAAACCCATCATGACGTCCACGGAATTCAGAGCTGGGAGGGAAAACCTCCCGGCCCAGAATAATTGCTCCCACAGGGAGCGTCGTTTTGCACTGGCATGTACAAGGTCTGGATGAGAATTCTCTAAAAACCCGCAAGGAAGCTGGCAGCTAATTGGAGCCGTCTGCTTGCTCCGGGAGCCAAACTGACATCACCTTTTCTCTGGAGCAGTCCTCCCAGACCCCCCACGGCACCACAGTGGCTCCTGATAGTCCAAGGAGGAGGAGCAAGTCCTTCTGAGATGGGCCTGGGATCTACACACCATTCCGATCCACCAGGGGACCCCTTTGGGAATGTGTTAGGAAAGGTGGGGGCTCCTGGGTGAAAGCAGAGCTGACTCCGGGGCCTGGAGGACCCTGGCAGGAGCAGAGCACACCCAGTATTTAAGCATAAAACGCAAAGCCTTTTTATTTTTTGCCCATAGCACAGCCATTTTCTTTTAAAAAATATGTGACCCTCTAGACTTCCCCCTCCCCGCCTCTCTTGATAGAGACATTGGTATGAGAAATCTTTTTTACCTAGGAGAGACTCACCATTCTGAGGGTGATGGGAAAAGTCAGCCTGGAGTAGAGGGGGAATAGAGGGGAAGGTGCTGGGAGGGGAAGGAAGGTTAGGAAGGGGCGTGGGAGGGTTAGGGGCATGGGTGGGGGCTCGGGGAGGGTTGTGGGGAAGCCGTGTCCTGCATCTGAAGGCTACTATCACCACTCCCAAGTCTAGGCTTAAAGGTGTTTCACCACCATGCCTGGCTGAAATGATGTAATATAATTACAATTTCAAAAAAAAAATTAAAAATTATTATAAAAACAAAACAACCCCCCCCCTAAAACACTCTATGGACCAAACTGAGGCTGTCCTACTGAGAAGAACCCAGAGGCCGCTGGAATATGAGCTCTGGCCTTTGCTATGATGGGGATAGCTTGGTGGTAAAGGCTGTCACTCCTGCTACTGAGGAGGCAGAGGCAGAAGGAACGCACATTCATTCTAGGCCTGCCTGACCTAGGGAGTAGTTCAGGGTCATTCAGGACAACTTAGTGAAACCCTAGGGGGCGGAGGGAGGAAGATCTCTGGGAGTTCGTGGCCACCCTGATTTAGACGGCTGTCCTGGAGTAAGTCTGTGAGAGCAGGGATTTTAAAGAAGCATCAGAGACAAAGACAGGCATTGAGGGGGCTGACAGAGACAGCCCTTGGCCGAAGAGCATGGCTTCTGCCCACACCATATTCCTTTAACACAGAAAGAAGCCTCGGAGAGATGGCGGGACTTGTTCAGAGAGGCATGATAAACCATTCCGTCACAGGTCTGAGATCACCTGGCCTGAGGGGTTGAAAGCTTGCTGCTGTGGGTTTAATGACAGTAACAATGTGCCAGGTGACACCGTCGCCAGAGTAGGACTGCCAGCCCAGGACACTGAGGCAGAGCAGCCTGTGGGCAACAGGCTTGGCTGCATGAGCCTGTTCCAGAAGATGGTCAGCAGCAGGTCTGCTGTCCCTCCTCACTCATTTGCTCCTATGTTACACGTGGTTGCTGCTCTGACCAGTGTTGATGGGCCCAAGTCAGAACCTAGTGCTCTGAATCTTGCTACCTAAGGTGCTACCCGCCAGCTGAAAAACTGGGAGTTTTACCAGGGCCCTGCTCAGGCCTAGGCTCAGAGAGCCTCCCTGACTGGTCTTCCAGTGACTGACAGGGGGACAGATTCACCTCAGACTCTCCAGGAACATCATCTGTCTGATTAGCACCATGACAGAGCCACGGGAAACCATCTCTCTCTTAAGAATCCTAGGGGCATCTGTCTAGGCAAGAAGACTAAAAGTGCTCTAAAAAAGAGCATGTAACTTGTCAAAGACAAGTCAGTTATTTTGGGGAAACCACTTATGCCATCATTGATCACAGAAGATTTACACGTATGAGACACTCAAAACACTGAGCCAAGACTTCAAAAGCACAAGGCAGACATTCGCCTTTCCTAAGAGAGCCTCAGGTGCTTGTACAGGACCATCTCCCACACCAGAGTTCAGCGGTGCCCACTTGCAAAAGACATCACAGTGGGGCTCAGGGAGGGGACGTCGGCGCATCACGAGACTTGCGCCAGACTGTCCAACCACTCCTGCCAACCAGCGTATCTAATTCTGCCGGAATCACATTTGGCCTTGGGGAGGGGTCAGAAGTACACAGGCTGGGAAGAACCAAAGAAGGGTTTTCCGTGCCTATGGCCACAGGGATGCCACTGCGCTAGGCACAGACCTTCCAGTGTCACCCACACTCCTGCCTGCATGCCCCACCCATCGCTCTGCAAGCCTAATAAACACCTTGGTTTCCTAGAGTGAGCCTGGATGGACCAGGGCCTCGGTTTATTGTTGAGGTAGGGGTAGACTATGTTTATGTCTCCCCCAGGAAAGAAATTTTTAAAAACTTTGTATTGGCTCTTTGTGAATTTGCGTCACACACTCCAATTCTACTCATCTCCCCTTTTCCTGTGCAACCTTCTCTCCTCCCCCTGACAGCTGGGAAAAAAAAATTACGGAAGCTGTAGTAGGACCACACTTCTTTGCTTGCAAACGTTCATTGCAATGACTGGCTGGTCTAGTTCGAGGCCTCTAGCTTCTGCTACTCTATCAATATTGACACCTCACTGGGACCCCTCTCGGATATCCCGTAGTCGTCCTATGGTTTTGGATCTGTAGGATCAGCCTCTTCATGCACCCCAGTGGTTCATCAAAAAGGTAGATTGGCCTAAGGTCGGGTAAGTCAATTCAAAGCCCTGAATCTGGGCCTGAGGGATATCTGAGCGGCTCTCACGCCCTCGGGGCACTAGCAAACCCTGCAACCAGGGCCAGCTCTACCCCACTGCCCAAGTAAGATGCAGCCTGCTCTCCTATGTATTGCAGCCAATGAGGGGCATAGCCAGTCCTCCCACTCTCATGACCTGGGGGCCGGCTCTCCCACCTGCCACAGGTGTCAAGGAATGAGAGGGAGGAGGAGGGTGTCTCTCCCTCCCCTCATCCCTCCACGCTACCGCCAAGCCAGGGAAGGATTTTAGCAACACAAGTTTAAATCACTATAAAACAATGCACATAAGGAAAGTAATTAAAGGAAATATGTCATATAAGAACCCACCACAAGACCACGTAACTAAGAGGTAAAAGGAAAAGGGATTAAAAGGCAAGTATACACTCAAGTCCCAGCTCTTTAATTGAGACAGAGATATGAACTTAATATTAACACAGATAGACAACAGAGAAATGCAAGTCATCTGTTTCTTAATTTACAGGTGACTCCGCAGTGAAAATGGGACGCACAGGAAAGAACACAGAGGACACTTCAGCTGTTCAAAGCAGCAGGAAAAAAAAAAAAATCAAAGCTATAAAGTTAAAACAGAAACCAGAAAGCATCCGGGAACTGCAGGGAACAGAACAGGCAGGCGGTTTCCCCCACGAAATGTGTCACATAAAAAAGTCTGTTTTTATTTTTGTTTTCTTGCAGTGCTGGCATTCCAAACCCAGGGCCTTGCACATGCTAGGCCAAGGTGCCACCACTGAGCTACACCCAGCCCACCACAGGGAAGGGCTCTGCTAGCACAGGCAGGCCCTTCCAGCTATTTGCAGTAAACTCCAACTTAAAAGCAACAGGAAACATCAAAATAAAGGAAAAGGAGCTGGGGACATAGCTTAGCCAGCAGAGTGCTTGCCAGGCAATCCTGAGGACCTGGGTTCAAGTCCCATTTCCCATATGTAGTAAACAAACAAAAACACCTAGGCGTGGTACTTCTGTGCCCACAAGCCTGGAGCTGGGGAGGAGAAGCCAGGTGGGTCCAGGAGCTTGCTGGCCAGCTAACAGGTACAGTGAGTTTCAGGCCGGTGAGAAGACTATCTCAAAATAAAATAAAATATAGGTCTGGTAGGGGTGTGGCTCAGCAGTACAGCAGTTGCTCTGTGTGAACAGGCTCTTGGGATCTATCTCTAGCACCACAAAGTAAAAAGCAAGTAAGAAACAAGCAAGCAAACATGGGCTGAAGAGATGGCTCAGCAGTGAAGGGAGTTGGCTGCTCTTGCAGAGGACCTGGGTTCAGTTTCCAGCACCCACAGCGCGGCTCACAATTGGTTAAAACCCCAGCTCCGGGAGACCCCACAGGAGCTGCGTGCATGCGGTGCCCTTACAAGGAGACCAAAGCTGCACACCCATAAAAATCAATCAATCAATCTGAAAAACAATAATGCCAGATGTGGTGGCACCCGCCTTTACCCCAGCGCTCAGGAGGCAGAGGCAGTGGGCCAACTGGGCTACAAAGAAAGATCCTGTCTCAAAAAACAAACAGGAGAACAAAGACAGCAAGAAATATAACACAAAGAAAACATGTATCACCGCCAACAAAACCAGATACAAATAAAATTCAAGTCTCTGATCAAATAGTTTAAAAGGGATTCCTTTAGTTTAAAGGGATTTCACCCGTGAGGGGACTTCATAGAGCCCATGTCTCAGTCTGAGAGCAAATGCAAGTTGAGAAGAGGAAGGAGAACACACGAGACTAGAACCCAGGGAGTGTGCACTGAAATAGTCTCTCTAAATTAAAAACTAAACAAGCTTCTATGCTCTATAAAATACTGACAAAAATACTATAAAATAAGGCACAAAGAAAAACTGGAAGTAAATTTAATTTTTTTTTTTTTTTTTTTAACAAAGGCCACATTTTCTTATTATAAATGGTGACAAACCCAGTAACTAATAACAAAAAGTTAACCAAGAAGAATCCAAATATATCAATCTGGAATGAATTAGTTCATTTCTCGGGTCAAAAAACAAATCCATCAAAACTTACTGAAATATGACCAAGGCTGTACTCAATAACACATTAGCCCAAATCCATTTATTATCAGAGAAGAGAGAGAGCGCGCTGAGATTCATCTACGGAGGCTAAAACTTGGATGTTCAGAAAAGAAGCATTGGGAAGAGAAGAGAAAGGAGTAAATGGTGAAACTGAAAACCCATGAGTCAAACAAACAACAGAATCAGAAAAGAAATTTAGGACTGGACGAAAAGACCAATAAAGCAGATCTGATTGTTACAACCTGATCAATAGAGGAAGAACGTGGACTCAGGGCAGGAAAGTGAAGGGAAATGTAACCATGGCTATAGGAGAGACTTTAAAAACTGGGGAGCAGAAAACGGTGATGTGAAATCCTCGGAGAAAGCAAAACCTTTCCAAGAGCCTACACTGCACTGGTGTTCCGGTGAGAACTGGAGTGAGTCAGCTGTGCGGGAACCCCACCCGCAAGATGGGGTCTGACAGCAGCACAGGACTGTCACCACGCCAGAGACAGCCAGGCATTGTGCTTCCTACACTGTTCCCCAAAAAAAGAAAATTGGGGGTAGAGACGGGCTTGCCCCAACCTGTGATCTAAGGTGACTACATAGCTAAGGGATATGGGGGGGGAAAGGCATCTGGAGCCCAAATCTTCTGTTCTGATACTATATAAAATGTGAGCAGAGAATGCTAATGAGCCAACCTCTTTATGGCGGTTAGTAAGTCACGATACCAGCCTCTACACTCACTGAATCCTCTCAGCCAGGCAATGAAGGGTTATTACCAAAGATCTCAGATGAGGAAATCGAGGTACGATGTTACCAACCTGCCCAATGTCATACAGCTGCTTAAGTAGCAGAGCCGGAACCCAAGCCCAGGACAGCCCTCTCTGGGGACTCTAACCATAGAAACTCCAGGACAATCCCCTGCCCCCACGGACAGATAGACACAATCTCAAGCTTGTTTAAAACAGCAATGCACCCCGGCAAGGCAGAGTGTGTTCTGAGATGCTGAACTGGCTCTGTGGCCATCAATTACCTGAGGTGTGCTCATTGCTAAGTCTTGGTTGTTACTTTAAAGTCATTACTTTATGTGTATGCGTGCAGGTGCCCACGAAGACCAGAAGAGGGTATTTGATCACCTGGAACTGGAATTACAGATGGCTGTGAGCCACCACGTGGGTGCTGGGAACCCACGGCTTCTCTGCCAGAGTAGCGGGTGCTCTTCCCTGCTGTGCCATCTCTCCAGCCCCCCAGACCCGGGTTTCTGACATGATTCTCCAGTGACAGCAACCGGCACTCCTCAGAGAAATGTCTCCCCTGAGGGCTTGAACAAAGAATGTACAAGATGAGCCTGGAGCACCTTGCAATCAGAAAGAAAGCCAAGGGAGTGCTCAGAGAGCAAAACGACAGGTGTTTATCAAAGAGACACGAGAGCCAAGTGAAAGCCTTCAACACTCAACGCTGAACGACTTGGGTATTGAGATGAACAGCCTGTGCTCAGGCTGCATCCCCAAATCTAAAATGAAACAGCCAGGCGTCTAACTAGAGACACGTATAACAAATTGAGTAAATAACCGGGAGAGAAGAGAGCAGTGTGCACCTAGGCCTCACAAGTGAGGAGGTGGGGGAAGGGGTGGGTGTCGCCTCACAGGGAGAAACCGGAGAAACGGCACCTAGGCAGGTGGCCTAGAGCGACACCAAGGGGGACGCACCACGTGACAGCACACGGCCTTGCTATTTTCTGGTGGCTACATCTCATCTTCTTCCTACAAGTATGACATAACAGCTAAGCCCGAGGAACTAAAGTAGGGAGGTGCCTTTCCAATGGCCTAAACATGACTCTTTAGAACTCTCAAGGTCATCACAAACCAGGGCAGTCCAAGGGACTGCCACAGCGGAGGACTCCAGGAGACAGTACGGCTGGATTTCATAGGGTCTCCTGAACCAAGAAAAGGACACTGGGTGAAAGCTAAGGAACCTAGAGCAGATTAGCTAACGGTATCAGTGTTGCTCCGAGGGGCTGAGCCCGTCCACAGCCGTGTCAGCAACACAATGCCGTGTGCCCAGAACTCTCTACTGTGCCCCCAACTCTCTAATATAAAACTTCCCGAAAGCACTTCCTGCTCTTGCAGAAGACCTGAGTTTGGCTCTCACTCCCCACACCAGGTGGTTCACAGCCATGTCTAACTGCAGCTCCAGGGGATTTCCTGCCCTCCTCTGGCCTCCAAGGACTCCTCCCCCGCCCCCCACGGCATACACTCACATACAGACGCTCATAAGTAGAGATACAATAAAAATGTTGAAGACATCTGAAGAGACAAGTTGGAGTTGTACCCCAATTTGGCCAAGAGAGATACTTCAAAGGCAGCTGATAACATTCCACATCCTCTCCTGATACAATCTCCAAGCAAGCCAGGAAGACACTTAAACTCATGATAAACATTATCTGAAATAAACAGAACCCCCTTGGTGGTGAACCAGTTCAGATCCACAAAGATGCCCAATGGGCCTCACTGGGTTCTGACACCTCTGGCACAGGAATGGATGCCTGCTTCAGTTGGTGTTGTCTCTAAAGCCCAGATGAGTCCATCACTTGACTATAAATTTACAGGAAGCACATGCTCACTCATGAGCACATTCAGGGTAAAGGTGGGATGGGGTGTTGCTGACCTCTGTCCTGGTGGGCTACCAAGGAAATGCCACACCAAGAAACCCACACCAGGCCGTCAAGGCCAAGAAGGGTTTCCCATAGGCAGGCGCGGGTTCGCAGTGGTCTATCCCTTTTGAATGAGCTGTACCACAGCTCTCACCCTTCAGCTTTGGCTGAATGCAGCTGTGTCTGACACGGAAGTACCGGCACCTCCTATGGACGATCACCAGGCTCACAGAGAAGGACCATCTTCTTCAATCACCTCTTCCCTGGTGCCCAGGTCTGAGACAGTCTGCACCCCAGTTTTGTCCCCAAAACCTCCATCTCCACAAAACCCAAGTATCCTTTACAAGGGAGTGGACAGTAAACCAAGGACAGCCTCACTGATGTCCAGCCATGGCCAGGCTGAAGCCAGATTAGATAAGAATGTAACTTAGCTGGAAGCAGGGCATCTCCAGACTCTTCCAGGAAGGAAACACACTTGAGGGACATCCACCATCAACAGAAACTATCTTGTTGAATGACCCATGAGGAGTTCCAACCCTGGCTATGGACCTACAAGGCCAGGTCTGACCTCATGCCCAGTGAAGACAGCATGTGGGCAAGCCCCAGAACAAGAGGAGGACAGTGGGGCACAGCGGTCATTTTTCAGAGATGGCAATGTGCCTAGAGCGATGGGTGAACAAGGAATCGAGTATCTGGGCACAGTGACGAGTGTCTAAAACCAGCGTTTGGAAGGCAAGCAAAGGAGGCTCTTGAATTTCAGGTCAGGTGGTGGTGTTCTGCCTATGTGCAAAGGTCCTGTGTTTCATTTCCACAAGAAAAAAGTAAGAGGAAGGTGATGAAGTAAGAATGAGGAGGAGGGGAAGGGGGAAAGAAAATAGGGGAGGAAGAAAAGGAGAAGGAAGAGAAGGAGGAAGGTGGGGAGGAAGGAGAGGAGGAAGAAGAGAAGGAGGAAGAAGAAAAGGAACAGGAAGAGGAGGAGATCTGGAAACAGCTCCAGCTGACGGCCAGGGCAGCCAGTGCTTGCCTGCCCACAGTGAGGGGTCCACAAAGCCCATGTGCTGCAGGCTGCCTTTCCCCTGCAGCTCTGGCCACAGGGTTTCCAGTTTCTAACTCTTTAAAGACAGAAAAACCGGGCCTGCGTGCAGTGAGTATGGCTGGGGCTTTGCAACCTCAGCCCTTGGTGCGTGGGAAGCTTCCCGACTGCCCCAGCACCGCAGATCTGGGTGAACTATCCAAGTTGGAGGTGAGCTGACGGAGTCACGAGAGGTGTATGTGTATCTATGTGACGTGTGACTCAGGCGCGCTGGTGTGTGTGGCGTGTGCACGGTGTGGAAGGTGCTGGCACACAGAAGCTGTGTCTGTGTGCTGGACAGTGAGTGTGGGGGTGCAGGCATATGGGCGGTAGGCATCGCTGTGTAGTGTGTGCAGGGTGTGGCATGCATGTGATGAAGAGATGAAGGCCCTCGGGCTATGTCCCCACCCCTGCTCCCCAGATCTGGACCCAGCGGGCACCCTGAAGACAACAGACACATGACTCACTCCGTTTGGCCAAAGGGCAGGAAAAAGCAATAAGACCTTTAATTTTGAAGAGGCACAGCTGGGCAAGTTCTTCATTAACACAGGCCCAAAAGAAAACAAGAGGCTACCCCTGCGAGCTGTTGCCTGGGACAGGAACCCAGAAAACCCCAGTCCTAGTGGAGGGGGTTCCAGGCAGGGCTGAAGGTCCGCCAAGAGGGACTCCTGCACTAGGAGAGGCATGCGTGCGTGTGTATGCGTGCGTGTGTGTGTGTGTGTGTGTCTGCATGTGTGTGGGGAGGGGGTAGGAGAAAGGCCATGGGACATGGTCATACCCACAGAACCTGTCTTTCAAGTTACTCACAGTAAATCCCCCCCCCCCCCCAGTTGTCATGAGAGGGCCCCAAACAGCCCCTTCACAGCTGGGAGTGAGGGAGACAGCAATCCCAATTAAGGTCCCGGGCTGTCAACGGCATCAAGTTATTAATCTCCTGGTAGTAAATGTGAACCGGGACCTGCTTACACAGCCAATTGAGCATGCTCTAAATTAGTGTTTGCAGGTAATTGATTCAGCTGCCAGCCCCGTGCCAGCCAGCTACAAGCCAGTTACACCACTAACATTAAATAATACGAGCTGGTAAAACGGACCGCCTGATTGGGCCCGGAGTCAGATGCTGGGCGAGCCTGATTTGTCCAAACATTAACGTCTTATTGGTTTAACACAATTTACTACACCTCGATTTCAGAAAATGATTTTCATTTCCTTGCTGGCAGGCGTAGCACGGAGGAGGAGGAGGTGGCGTCTTCATGAACGACATCAGCTAGCTTACGCTTTTTTAACATGCCCTCAAGATTGTATAATAAATCTCTGATAATTAAAAAAGGCAGGGGGGTGGGAAGACAAGGCTTAGAATGTGGTCTCCAGCTGGCATCTCTGAGCGCGTAAAGCTGTTTGTCCTCCACCCCAGCTCCAGTCCTGCCTCAGAGGCTTCCTGCCCCACCCCCAGCCCACACTGTGTGGCCGGCAGGTTTGAAAGATGCCCACCATGAGTGCAGGGCACCATCGGCACACACACAAAAGACGCTCACTTCCTTTTGTCCCTGTGAGTCCACGGCCCACGTGGCACTTGAGCTGCCCTGATCCGCTGGGATAACAGTCCAGTCTGTGTTCGAAGGGCCACATCCCCTGGGCAGCCAACAACACTGCTTTAGAAGACTCTGATTTCCAGCTTAAGAGAATAATACTCAAGTCTGGTGGCATGCAGGATGCGTAGAAAATAGCTCAGATCCTTTTTTCTCTCATCCATCCATCCATCCATCCATCCATCCAAACAACCCAGACGTGTTTCCTGATACCAGCTGTTAACAGGCAGATGGGACATGATTCCTGACACGCTTCTAGGTTCTGCTGGACATAGACTGTGCCATGGTGCCAGAGAGTGACCCAGGCAGTGGCAGACAGGCCTGCCTGTGAAGAGAGAGCTTGGGACTAACAGCAGTCCAGTTCATGGCTACGATGCTCGAGGGACAGGGGAACCCGCCCTCTTGAAGCTAGGCAGAGACATTCTGAGATGTGATGATATCCGAGAGCTGCTGTCTTCTCACTATGTTCAGGGACAGACTTCGGGTCTCACCCCTGTTACCTCCACTTCTACTCTTTCCCGGGGCGTGCCCCACTCCCACTAGCCCCTTTATGCTGAGCTCAAGGGGACCCAAAGACCAGGTGCTCCGTGGCTGAGGTCCACAGACAGTCACTATTTCCCTTTAGAACAGGGGTTCTCACCCTTCCTAGTTCCTCATGTGTGGTGACCTCTAACAGCAACAAAATTATTTCACTGCTATTTCATAATTGCTATTTTGCTGCTGTTATGAATCATAACATAAATATCTGACATTCAGAATATCTGATACATGATCCACGGGGGGGGGGGGGGGGTCGTGACCCACAGGTTGAGAACCACTGCTCTAGAATCTAGACCTTCTACATGGGGCACAGGCACATGGTACACATGTGAGAAAACCGGCTGGCATCATGGCAAACCTGTCCACTTGGCACCTTCTGTACACCTGGCCGGCCAGACACGAGCCAGCGTGCTGGCTAAGCTTCAGGCTGCTCTGCCCGTAAGTCAGGGATCCTGTCAGCAAGGAAAGGGAGCCTGCAAACTCTCGCCACGCTCGACTCCAAAAGGATTCCTGACAGCCCAGCCCAATGTGCGGCCTCTGCTTGGATCTAGGCTTAAGACAGCCAAGTCCAAAAAGGTAAAAAAAAAAAAAAAAAAAGACAGTTTTACACCAAAGCAGACCAATGCAAATGATGATACTAAGAAATCACAGTCAGGGTACTGGAGGGAGGGCTCGGGGGTCAAAGCACTCACTGAGCTTCCAGAGGACCCAGGGTTAGTTCCCAGCACACACATCAGGGGGAGGTACCACTTGGAACTCCAGTCCCAGGGATCCACTGTCCTCCCAGGCACCTTCATGCACCTGGTGCTCACAGGCAGACAGACAAGACAGGCAGGCCGGCACACACGCACGCACACACTCGGGCGGACAGGATGGCTCAGCAGGTGAAAGCACTTGCCTCCACGCCTGACAACCCGAGTTTGACCCTGGGGATCACCCTATGACCTCCGTAGGCAGGCTCAGGCACGCAGTGCCCCTCCCCCACTGAGGCAACTAACTGAATCTAAGAAATCACAGTCCGTCTTTGGCAGGAGACCGAAGTTAAGCTTGCCTGATGCCCAAGCTCCTTGTACCCGCACCTCCTCCCCCAACCCGTCAAACCCACTGGAGGTTACTTGTAAGTCCCAATACAGCGTCAATAGTAGCTGTGTGGCCTGCAGGAAAACCAAGAAAAGGCCTGTGCATGTTCAGTTACTGATACAAGTTTAAAAAAAAAAAAAAAAAAAAAAGGCACCACAATTGGCAGGGGCCTGAAACCGTGCTGCGGATGCTCAGGTAGAGGAAGCTGCTTGTATTGTTTATTTGGTGAGATGGGATAATGGCAGTGATAAAAAGGGAAGAGGCTGGCCGACTGAGGCATCTCCTGAAATATTTACACGAGAAGTGACAGGATGCCTGTCTGCGCTGTTCACATACAGCAGCAAACCAAAACATAAACACAAGACTAAGCAACAATGGATGACGACCTTGGGGTTCATCATGCTAGCCGAACTCCGTTAGATTTCTGAAGAACAAAAACCTTCCATTATTCCAAAGCATTCCTTGCTACAGATTCACAGCCCACGTAGCTCTGCCTGTGACGGCAGCAGAGTCAGGGTCAGAGGCTGAGGAAAGAGTGTCTCGGGGTCCCTTCCAGAGCCAACCCCCTAGAGCACAGGGCACAGCTGGCTGGCAGGCAGAGACTGTGGGGCCCCGCACCGAGATACGCTATTCTTGCTCCGATTCCTTGGTTATTTTTATTTGAGGCATCTGCTATGGGTCACTGAGTCAACTCAGCTGGGAACAGGTTTCTGGGGCAGTGCCAGTCTGAGGGACTCATTGCTCCGCCTTCCTCCCTGCGCTAGCCCTGGAGCTCTCTTCTGATCTCAGATCCTCGAGGAGGTAGGAGGAATGCTGTACAGTCTGCAAGCAAAGACGGCGCATGTCCTTCCCCATCGCCCTTGGTGAGACAGAGCCGCAGCTCTGATAAGACTGCTGTTATGTGGCCCCTCCTGGGACGTCACAGCAGCTGAGGAAAGCCACCTTAACAATTCCGTGCCCTGCGGGGTAGGAAGAGGACTACAGACACTCAGCTCACCTTTCAGGGTTAAACTCTGAAAAGGGCTCCACATGCAAGCCCACAGCGAACAGATGTGTCATGCTGGTCACTGCTAACCCTACCTATGCGCCTCAGTGCTGCTCTTTGCGCTGATGGAGCAGGCAACGCCATGAGGGTTGGGACAGCATAATAGTCCTTTTCTGTTACTATAATAAAATAACCAAGGCAGGCTATTTTATAAAGAAAAGAGGTTTGTATAGCTCATAATTTTGGAAACTAAAAATTCCAGATCAGGCTTACTGGTTTGGTCTCTTAAGAAGCCAAAGGTCTGGGTGTCGCCAGGTTGGCTCTTTTTATAACAATCCTTTCAAGAACTACCTTAAGCCCTCTGAGTACAGGACTCCCAGTGATACTGGGCTTCTCATTAGGCCCCACCTCAAAGGTCCAAGCCCACTCATACCACACTGTGGACCCAGCTTCCAGGAAAGGAGCCCTGGAAAGACACAGCAGTAAAGAATCGGCATCCCCTGGCACAGGGCAGGCCACCAGGGGGACTTGGGGCTGTCAGCATGGGAAAAGGCAGTAACAGCCTCTGAGCACACATGAGGCCTGGTAGGAAAGGGAACCCGGGATGGGTAGGGCAAGAAGCTCCTCTCTGGGCCACCCTGTGGTCACTGCTGGGAGACCCAGGACATGCGTGGTGGGGGATCCTTGGGCTCGGGCAGGAGTAAGCCCACCCTTGGGTCCCGGAGCGGAGCTGGGCAGCCCCAGGAAGTACTCGCGCATGGCGACCTGCGAGCCTAATTGGAGCCGAAGGCGGACAGGGCTCTCCAGGGCGCTGTATGAGCCACTCCACCATCCCTCAGCCCCGTCGCAGAGCACAGCCGGCAGAATGGTGGCATTTACACATAGAAACGGGCAAGCTGTTTTGCTAGTGGCTTTTGGAGGCGCAATAGCAGCTATTTGGTAAAGTTTCCCCTACAAATTGCAGAAACAAAGTCCAAGAGTGGAATGATGGGACACTAAAGCGGCCTGGAAAGTTATCAAGGCCCATTACCATCAAACACTCTGCCAGGAGCCAGGGAGGTGGCCGCTGCCAGAGGAGCCATAAGCTCTGCCTGGGATCCCAAAGCTGCACTTAATCCCCACTCGATCTGCATGCACTCCAGCCCCTCAGCTGGTACTTGCTGGGGGAACATAAACCGCCAGGTTTTTTCACACTGTAATCTTTACCCAGAGAGACACAGCTTACCTTTCCATCTCATATTCTTTCATTCCCACTTTTACAGCCTTCATTACCTAGAGGATGGGCATTAAGCAAAGACATTTGTATTAAGCAGATAAGTAACACGGCCTTATAAATAATGTATAACACTTTTTCAAAAGCTCCTCTTTAAATGGAAAAAAAAAAAAAAGAAGGAGGGGGTGATCTGTGCACAGTGGTGCAGAAAAGTGACAAATTGGACCTTTTAACCCAAGACCCGCAGAGTTTATTTAGATCACTGTGGAGCACTTTCGTTTGGGAGCCCACAAACACTGTGCAGATGGCTGGTAAGCTAAATACGAAAGATTTGACCAAGATGTTTGGTGAGTCCTGAATATTAGGAAAGGGCTTTATTTATTTATTTACCTTTTCCTAACTTTCGGACATTAGCTAGGCACAAGAGGTTACATGGCCTTTCAGCCGTGCGTTATCCCTAACACTAGGCTGCGACGGTCCCTGAGCAGGCAGGCCATCCCAGGAACCTAGAGAGGCCTTTAAGGTCCTGGTTTCCTCATTCGCATGTGAAGCTGTTTTTGGAAAACAGGAGATGGGCGGACTTGGTAAAGCATACGCGCAATACCAGGACTTGGGAGGTGGAGGTTTCAGATCGTAACTTTGAGATGGCCTAGTCCACACAATCAGCTCAAGGCCAGCCTGGGATATACAGCAAGGCCCTGTCTTTTAAAACAAAAAGAAAGAAAAGAAGAAATGGCTCAGTGGTTGAAGAGTGCTTGCTGCTCATTCATGAGGACTGTAATTTGGATCTCAGTGATCACACTGGGCTCACAACTGTCTGT
This sequence comes from Psammomys obesus, assembly GCF_907164565.1. NCBI lineage: Eukaryota > Metazoa > Chordata > Mammalia > Rodentia > Muridae > Psammomys > Psammomys obesus. The sequence goes on along the minus strand of NW_026596158.1, from coordinate 4,025,435 downwards.
CAAAGGATCATGCCCTCTTCTGGCCTCCAAGAGCACTGCACTCAAATGCACACTACTTAAATTGACACACATGCAAACGTACACAGACAAAAACAAACCATAACCTCAATTTAAAAAATAAGAATGATAATGGCATGGTTTAAATAAGAATGGCTCCCACATGATCATAGATTTGAATGTTTGGTCACCAGCGAATAGCAATTTGAAAGGATTAGGAGGTAGGGTCTTGTTGGAGGACGGGTACCACTTGTTACAGAAGCCCATGCTAAGCCCAGAGTCCCTCTTCCTGCCTGTGGATCTGGGTGCCGAAATCTCAACCTCTCCAGCACCATGTCTGCCTGTGTGCCATGATGACAATGGACTAAACTTCTGAACTGTAAGCCAGCCCCAACTAAAGCTTTCTTTTATAAAAGTTGTCATGGTGTCTCTTCACCGCTATAGAACACTGAGACAGGAGGCCAAGGGAGCTGGAATTACAGTTACAGGTGAAAGATGTTTCTAACACGAGCTGGGGAGTCTGGGATGTCAGGAAGGAGAGCCTTGCTCTCTTGGAAGTGGGGCTATTTGGTTGGGCCGGTCCCCAAGGACTAGGATCATGACCCTCATAAAGGGGGGAATTGTAAGATGAAAAGAGGGAGCAGAGAGTTCTTGCCCTATACTCACGAAGAAAGAGAGGATTTTCCTGTGAAACTTCCTGCCTTTGACATGGTTCCTAGTGACCACAGCCTGGTCCCCAACACTTATCTTCCTCACAGTTCTCTATCCAAAGCGATGCAGTCTGGGAAGGTGTAGATGTAATATGTTCCCCCACAGACTGCTGTGCTAAACAGTTGGCTCCCAGTGGGTGGTGCTGCTTGGGAAAGGCTGTGGGAACTTTGGGGGTGAGGCCTCGCTGGAGGAAATGGGTGCTGGTGAGCTGTTTCTTGGGGGGGGGGGGCGCCATGGAGTTATGCGCACTGTGGAGTGACCCATTACTCCATGACAGACTGTGAGGCAGAAGGAATCCTCCTCCCTGAACTCACTTCTTGTCAGATGACATCAATTAGCCAGGTCATTAATGTACGTCCCGACGGGTGCTGCTGCCCAACTCACCTCTCGGTGGGCCTCGCTGGAGATCCGATTTGTGTAGCGCAAAACTTCTAGCTCCATGTCTGTCTTGAACACTCGGCTGCAGAGAGGAGAAGAGGAAAGGGCCAAGTCAGAGATCCAGCTGGGCCTGCACCTCCCCAGGGAGACCAACCATCACTCCTGGGAGCAAGTCAGCAACAGGAGGTCCTGAGCTACCTAGAAGAAAGCCTGAGTTTGGGGGAACAGAGCAGCTGTCCCTCATCCCAGCACCAGCCACAGGCATGCACCCTGAAGTGATGATGGCTGGCAGCTGCTGGGGAGCCCCAGCCTTGGGGGGCCATACACACCCTGTCTGCTTGAACCCCAGCTTCCTCATCCACAGCAGGGGAACAGAATCTACATGGCAGCTGTGTTGGGCCTTACACTGAGGGGTAGATCTGGAATCTCAGGAATCTGTCCCATTGGCTGAAGGCACCTGCGGTGGTTTGAATGAAAATGGCCCCCATAGGCCCACAGGGAGAGGCACTATTAGGTGTGGCCTTTTGGAGTAGTTGTGGCTTTGTTGGACATAGTGCATCACTGTGGGTGGGCTTCGAGGTCTCAGAAGCTCAAGCCCAGACCCAGAGGCTAACTTTCTGCCTGCTGCCTCTACTCAAGATGTAGAATTCTCAGGTCCTTCTCCAGCACCATGTCTGCCTGCACTCTGCCAAGCTCCCAGCCATGACAATAATGGAATAAACCTCTGAAACTGTAGGCCAGCCCCAATTAAATGTTTCCCTTTATAAGAGTTGCCATGGTTGTGGTGTCTCTTCACAGCACTGAAACCCTAACTAAGACAGTACCCCTGGGTCCTTCAGTACACCACCTGACTCAGGCCCTCAACCAAGACAGGGTTGAGTGGTAGGAGACCAAGGGGATAGTGGGTCCCTCTTCCCTGTGTGCAGGGAAATGTGGACACGGCTGGTCTGCAGAGAGCATGACACTGGGGAAGGCCGAGGATAGAGGGAGCGATGAAGCATGAGCAGCGGACCCTGAGGAGTCTCCTACGACTCACTTCCAGAGGTATCTGGAGGGGCACAGCTAAGCCCTGGGGACACATCAGCTGGGAGAAGCCTGCTTTCTGGTCCTTGACCCAGTCTTCTCCCTAACTGAGATTCACATAAAAGGAGTAAGCTCTCCACCCGCACCCACCGGAAATGACTACCACCAGGTTCATGGGCTTGAGCGGCACCAGGAACACTGGCCAGAGGCAGGCCAGGGAGCCACCACACCCCAGCTATGGCTCAGACACCTCACTCTTTGTCTTGCTTTCTCATCTGTGGAGATGATGGCATTGTTTGCCCTCAGTACTCACGGGTGACTGCTTCTGGGACCCCCATGATGCCCAAATCCACAACCTGCACACATCCCCCCAGACATCCTCCTGTCCTTTGAAGTGTTTCTGGAAGACTTATTGTTCACAAGGAACTGACAAGGAAATAGGGTGCTACAGGTGTACCCCACCGTGGCTTAAATCTGCAGTGTCTTTGGGGGCCCATCTTCTGATTGTGTGCTCCCCAGATTCCATACTTGTTTGGGAGATTCTGCAATTTTAAGTGGGGAGTAAATGGAGGAAACAGGTTGTGGGGATGAAACCTGGGGTGAACTTTCTGTCAGTTCTCTCTGCTTCCTGCCCGCTGCCCGGCCAGGGAGGGAACAGCCCTCCTCTGTCACATGCTCCTGCATCCATGACGCTCTGTCCAAGAGCACAGGGCCAGGCATCTGTGCATGAAATTGTGACCCAGAACAAACCCTTCTCTCTCCCCTCAGTGGCTCTGAGCGGTATTTCTGTCACACCAGATACAGAGTGACTGATGTAAGTTCAGACGCAGCCACCACGGGACTCACCACAGAGCACAAGAACTATGAGTGCAATGGATGACATGCACAAAACCAGTGCTGAGGCAGGACTGAGGGTCAGGGGATAGCAGAGGCTAGACCTGGCTAGCCCCACAAACTTCCTTTAGGTAGTTTTAGCATGGTGCTCAGTGCTTGGTAGATCCAAGTACTGAGTTTTAGAATGTTCTGGATTTTTTTTTTACTCATCATAGCTCACTGAACCCATGGAAATCAGGGATGACTGCATATCCAAACACTGGAATTTACAGAAAGCCCACCCACAAGGCTGGACACACCTCAGAAAATAGACATAGCCTCCTTTCTTAAATTGCCTTTTGCTTATGTAGGGCCTATGAATGGCAACAGATATTGGTTACTTTGCCCTAACTCACCTCCTCAGGCACCACAACACTCATTTCCCAACAGCTCAGAGAACTGGTAGCCAAGCAGGCCTCTCCCGGAGTCTCAGTGACCCTTTACTTCATTTGGGGATGTTGCTGGTGGGCCCAGCTGAGGCCTGCATGTGTCTGCAGCCCAGCTCAGGCCTGCATCTTCACCACTGGCCCCCTCAGTACACTTCCTGATCATTTACCTCAGAGTTCAGTTTCCCAGGGAACAGGGCCTGAAAAGGCATCTTCATTCCCATTTTTTCAAACTGAGACTTAGCCAAAACAGTATCAAAGGCTGCATGGCCCACTGTCCTTCAATGGCTCCCTTGTCATTACCAGACTCTATACCTAAACTACTCATCAAACACAGGGGGGGGGGGGGGGGACGAGTGGTCACCACTCAAAAGCTCAGGAGTGAGAGAAATAGTTCCAGGCATCATCCACAGCAAAAACAGACAATAAACCGATATAACAAGATACAATTAAGACTTATTTTCTTTTTAATTTTCAGGAGTAGCCTTATGGTGGCACATGCTTCTAGTCCCAGCACTCGGGAGGTAGAGGCAGGCAGATCTCTGTATGTCTGAGGCCAGCCTGTTCTACAAAGTGAGTTCCAGAACAGCCAGGGCTACACAGAGACTCCCTGTCTCAAAACCAAACCAAACCAAACCATACAACATGAGGATGTCTGTGTGTGAGTTTGTGAACATAAGGGGCATTGCCGATGGAGACCAGGGAGGGTGTTGAGCCCACCTGGCTAGAGTTACGGGTGGTTGGGAGCCACCGTGTGAGTGCTGTGATCTCAGGTCCTCTGCACAAGTAGTGTGGATTCTTAACCACGGAGCCATCTCTAAGAAGCAGCATAATGAAAAGGCAGGGTGGCCAGCAAGTCAAGGAAATAAACTGTAAAACTCAGTGCTCAAAGGATGCAGCTTTGAGAACATCCACCAGAAGAACTGGCTGGGCTCATTTCCACACAGACACTCAAGACACTTATGAATGCTCAATGATGTGGTAAAGGAGAAACGCAGCTGCCTCTCAATAAGAGAAGAGAAGGCAGGTAAAACTCTGGATTAAACACAGGTGCACAGAGGCTACAGCTGTAAGAGACACACATCCCACGCTTACAATGCCAGTAGGCCTGACTTCCAGGCCACAGGCGACATGACTACGAAGGGGCACAGAAAATGCCACCCACATGAGTCCAGAAGCCAGAAGCTCTGTAGCATAGCGGCCACCCTTCTCAGAGGCCATGGCTGTCATCTGGGCCTTAACTGTCCCCACAGAGGCCAAATTTTGAAGCCCCAGTCACCAGCCTGCAGGGAAGAACCAGCCTGGGGTAGAACCTTTACCAGGTGGGCAGAGCTGGAAGAAGGCAGGTCAGAAGCCATGGACCAAGGCCTCCGAAAATGTGAGCCAAAATAAACCTTTCCTCCTTTACACGAGTATCTTGGGGATTTTGTCATAGTGGCAGAAAGCTGACTAACAATCATGGGTAAGAAAATGTGACTTCATCCAGGGAAGATAGGAGGACAACTGGGGAAATTCCTGTTTATACTTCTTTTTTTAACTAAAAAAAAAAAGGGAGGCTTCCTCATTAACATTTTTACAGATTTATTTGTGTGTGTGTGTGTGTGTGTGTGTGTGTGTGTGTGTGTGTGTGTATGCCTAAGCATGTGTGCCACGTGCCTTTGGAGGCCTGAAGACCGTACTGGATCTCCTGGAACTGGAGTCATAGACGCTGGTAAGATGGTTGATATGGTGCCAGGAACTAAGCCCCCTCTCTGCAAGAACACAGTCTAAGCGTTTCTATTGCTGTGACAGAACACGGTGACCAGAAGCAGCTGGGGGAAGAAGGATAGCTTATGGTCCAGCATCCAGGGAATTCAGGGCAGGGACCTGCAGGCAGGAGCCGATGCGGAGGCCGTGGAGGGGGCTGCTTCCTGGCTTGCTCCCCATGGCCTGCTCGGTCTGCTTGCTTACAGAACCCAGGGCCACCAGCTCGGGGATGGTACCGCCCACAGTGAACTGGGTCTTCCCTCACCAATCCCCAATTAAAAAAAAGTACTGCATGCTTGACCACAGGCCACAGATTTGATGGGGGCATTTTCTTGGTGGAGGCCCCCTCTTCTAACATGACTCTGACCAGTGTCAAGTTGACAAAAAACTAGCCAGGACAAGCAGCTGGTACCCCTCACTGCTCGGCTCTCTCTCCAGCCCCTCACACTGACCTGTTTTACACCGACACACAAACTGTACATATTTACGAGTATGGAGAAGGATTTCAATAGGTTTAATGATCCTGGCAGGATAATTAGTAAATCTATCACCTCAGGCATACATTTTTTTTGACCTTTTTATTTTATTTTGAAAGAGTTTTACTATGTAGACTAGGCTGGCCTTGAAGTCATCATGTAGTCCAGGCTGGCCTTGAACTTGTAACCCCCCCTGGCTCTGCTTGTAGAGTGCTGGGGTCACAGGTGTGTATAACCTACATGTGGCTATGTATCATTTCTTTATATTAAAAACATTCAAAACTCCTCCCCAGGAGCTATTTGCAAATATTCAGTCAATTGTTGGCAATCGTGTCTATCCGCTTCGTCCTTGCATGCGTTAAGCACCTCTCTCTCTCCACACACTCTTCCCACGCTCCAGCTATATTTTCTAACATTTAAAAGTATACAAATGCTGCTTTTACCCTAACAACAGGGTTTTTACTTTTCAAAAAGGTGGACCAAAGGGGAATAAATAAAAATATAGAGTAATTCTTCTTCTGTGCAGTTCTGGGGACGGGGCCAGGGCCTTATGGGTACTGGGCAAAGGCTCTACTGCAGAGCCACATGCAGGCCCTAGAGGTCTGCAGCTGGTGGTTATGCAAGGGAGGAAAATCTGCCTGCCTGGCTCCTAGAGGCCTGCCCTTGCAGAGGCTGGATGGGATGTTAGGACAAGGAGTGGCCACTGGGGACAGCCTACGCTCTTCGTGGCCCACAGCCACACAACCATGTGACATCTGTGCAAACCCAGTTTTATGGTTTTGTTCGTTTTTTTACTTTTGTTGTTATTTTTACCGTTTACAGTTACCATCTCAGCCCAAACATGCAAGATTTAGTGCTCAATAAAGCACGGAGGAAACAGTAAGAACCCTGACCACATAAACATGAAGGGAATCGGAGGATAGCCACGTGGGCTGTGAGGAGGGCCTCCTGCTGCCCCGGTGTGTGAGGGGAAGGAAGGTGGTGTGCAGAGCAGGTCACAGAGACGGCCTTTGTGTGGCAAGTAGGCAGAGGGAACCCAGGGGAGAGCCAAAAGAGCCAAAACAGTGCTGTGAGGGATGACAGGCCGGACGGCTGCTGGATTCTGATCTACGGCCCCTGTGCTATTCTGCACTGAGGGGCCTTTTCTCTCAATAACTTATTAGCACATATGAATTATATAAAATAATGGGCTTTGTTCTGACATTTTTGTACTTCATTTTTTTTATAGTAGTACAGGCAAGCCTTAAAGTCATGACTCTGGCTGACTCAGCCTCCTAGGTGATGGGATCAAAGGCATGTCTGTCCTGCCTAATTTCACCTACACTTGTGTGTAATGTGCTTTGTCATGCTGACCTTCCCACTGTCCTATCCTGCACTCCTGCTAGGTCACCTCCTCTGCCCAAATGGAGAGGAGGTGACCTAGCAGGAGTGCAGGATGCATGTGTGGACACACATGCATGCATGCACCCCCCCCACACCCTACCCCACCCTTCCACATCATCCCTCACCCCCCCCACACACACTTTTCATCTAAATTCTACACATGAGGGCCATGTGTGGTGTGGTATTTCCCTTTGGAACCTGGCTTATTTCTCTTAACATGATGATCTCTAGTTCCATCAGTTTTCCCGAACATGACACCATTCCGTTCTTTGTGGCTGAATCAAGCTCATTAGTGTACGAACATCACATTTTCTTTTTCAGCTGTTGGTGGGCTGATTCTGTATCACGGCTGTACATGCGTGTGCAGGTGTGTCTGTAGCACTTTGATTCCTTTTGATAAACACCAGGGGTGGTAAGGTGGATTATATGACCTCTATGTGAGGTTTTCAGGGACCTCCATTCTGATTTTCATATTGGCTCTACAAGTTTACATTCCCACCAACGGAGACAGGCTCTAGAGTGGCAGAAAAAGTACCTGACAGGGGATTACCATCCAGAATGTTCTTTAAAAAATAAATCGATTTCAAAAACAAAGACACTGTCGTCAGAACAAAACAACAGCTTACAGACTGGGAAAGGATCTTCACCAACCCTATATCTGAAAGAAGGATAATATCCAGAATATATAAAGAACTCAAGAAGTTAAACAGCAACAAATCAAGTAAACCAATTAAAAAGTGGGGGTACAGAGCTAAACAGAGAATTTTCAATAGAGGAATCTCAAATGGCAGAGAAACACTTAAAGAAATGCTCAACGTCCTTAGTCATCAGGGAAATGCAAATCAAAATGACCCTGAGATTTCACCTTACACCCATCAGAATGGCCAAGATAAAAAACTCAAGTGACAGTACATGCTGGAGAGGATGTGGAGAAAGGGGAACCCTCCTCCATTGCTGATGGGAATGTAAACTTGTACAACCACTTTGGAAATCAATCAGGCACTTTCTCAGACAATTAGGAATAGTGCTACCTCAAGATCTAGCTATACCACTACTAGGCATACATCCAAAAGATGCTCAAGTATACAACAAGGACATTTGCTCAACCATGTTTGCAGCAACTTTATTAATAATAGCCAGAATCTGGAAACAACCCAGATGTTCCTCAACTGAGGATTGGATACAGAAATTGTGGTACATTTACACAATGGAACACTACTCAGCAATTAAAAACAAGGAAATCGTGAAATTTACAGGCAAATGATGGGAACTAGAAGAGATCATCCTGGGTAAGCTATCCCAGAAGCAGAAAGACACACATGGTATATACTCACTTATAAGTGGATATTAGACATATGATATAGGATAATCACATTAAAATCTGTACACCTAAAGAAGCTAAGCAAGAAGGAGGACCCTGGGTAAGATGCTCAATCCTCATTCAGAAAGGCAAATGGGATAGACATCAGAAGAGGGTGAAAACAAGAAACAAGACAGCAGCCTACTACAGAGGGCCTCTGAAAGACTCTACTCAGCAGGGTATTAAAGACTCATAGCCAAACTTTGGGCAGAGTGCAGGGAATCTTATGAAAGAAGGGAGAGACAGAAAGACGTGGAGGGGTCTGGAACTCCACAAGAACAGAACCAAAAGATCTGGGCCCAGGGGTCTTTTCTGAGACCGATGCTCCAACTGGGGACCATTCATGGAGATAACTTAGAACCCCTACACAATGTAGCCCAGCTCAGTGTCCAAGTGGGTTCCCTAGTAAGGGGAACAGGGGCTGTCTCCGACATGAACTCAGTGGCTGGCTCTTTGATCACTTCCCCCTAAAAGGGGAGCAGCCTTACCAGTCCACAGAGGAAAACAATGCAGACAGTTCTGATGAGATCTGATAGGCTAGGGTCAGATGGAAGGGGAGGAGGACCTCTCTTACCAGTGGACTGGGAAGGGGCATGGGAGGAGATGAAGAGGGTAAAAATGAGAGGGGATGAGGGGACTACAGCTGAGATACAAAGTGAATAAATTGTAATACATTAAAAAGTTTATTTAAAAAAATCAATTTATTGGTTGGACAGATGGGCCAATCAATAAATAGGCAAATGCATAGAATAGGCAGTTCTGAAAAGGAGGCATACAAAATGGTCAATATGCATGAGAGAAAAAAACCTTCATCAGCCTTCACATCAGGGCAATGCGGTTAGATTCCCTCACTCCGTCGGAATGGCTATCTACCAAGAAAGCTAGCCGAGTTTTCTAACAAGATACACATGCTGCTTGGGTAGCACTCTCTCTTTAACAGGGGACGGACACAGTAAATGCGCATTCACCTTGATAGTGAGCATGTGCCAGCCTGACGGTCCCAGCGCTGGTGGGAAGTTAAGAATGTCCCTCTCCAACCCTGGAGATTCAGGGGAGAGAAAAAGGCAATTGTAATGTGGGAAAAGGAAGGCTGCCATGGAGAGAGTCTGGATGCTGCAGGAGGTGATGATGGGATGGATCCAGACTCCTTCCAGTGGACCCAGCAAGGAGGCCTCCAACAGCAAGACCTGCAGGGCAGAGGGCAGCCTGGGCGGAGGAGACTGGAGAACAGGCCAAGGATCAGTTCTCTGCACATTCCTCTTACTAGCCAGTTCAGCTCCTCTACAAGAGGCTAAGCAGCTCACCACACTCCTGATGACCACCATCCCCGCTAAAAAAGCAGCAACCTGGAAGTTTCCAGGTCATCCAGGCTGGAGCGGCCGGTCAGCCCTCCAGTCAGCACCTGGGCTCTGCTGCCCATGGACCTTGCCTGCTGGTGCTGCCCAGAACAGAGAGCAAAAGGAAGGAAAGGATGGCTGGGAGCGGGATGACCTCTGAGTGCTGTGGACGCAGTCATTTCTTAGGCTCCATCAGAAGCAGCCATGTCTCTGTGATGCCATACGCTGGGCAGCTAGACATGGTTACTGTGCTTTACAGGCAGTACAGCCTTCCTTCAGGGTGAGGTAGGTAGACCAACCACAGCCCAGGAGACTGGCTGCACTGCTTGTCAGAGGGGCCTGATTCCACAGCAGGGTTCCGGCAGCAGTCCCCCCAGGGGAACGGAATGCTTGATGGTATTCCCCAGAAGGGGCGGGTCACGAGACACAGCTGGGGCTGAGAAGCAGCTCCAGCTCACAGCGGAGGTGCACATCTACCCACAGGATGCCCTTGTGACCACTGCATCTCATTCCTCACTGCCACCCTCCACGGACTGCGGGCATCTCTTGACGCAGTGATGGCCAGAGTGATGGCACAGGTGAGTCAGGCATGGGTGTGCCACCTCTGGCCCTTGGCCCCTCTCCGGGGCTTGCACTGCTCCAGCCAGTATATCATGCTCCCTCAGCCTGCGTCTGCCCACCCACAGGGCCCCACCTTGTTTGCTGCAGAGTGCAGGAGAAAGCACACGACCCAGCAGCTGGCATGGACGCTGCCAGCCACTTGATCACTGCATGGGCCCCATCCCTTGGGAGAGCATTCAAGAGGCACAAACTCGCCTTCTTCCTCCTCCTATAATCCTCCCCCCCCCCCCCCCACAGAGTCCCCTCTCAGCAGATGAACAACTGAACAGGGGCAGGCCGCTCTGCCTGTCCTTCCACAATTCCCGGCTTTTGTATCTGGGGACACATCCTCTCATCCTTTCTCCTGCAGTTGGCTCTCTGCCCCACCTGCCACCTTCTTCACCCGCTTTGTTTTTGTTTTTTGAGGCAAGATCTTACTCTATAGTTCAAGGTAGCCTCAAATTTACCACGTAGCCCAGGCTAGCTTTGAGCTCTTGACCTCCCTGCCTTAGCAGGAGTTTGGGGCTTATGGGAATAAGTGCCACGCCAGCTACCCACATCCCCCTCTCGATGCAGCTTTAGGGCCCCTGTAACTGGGCCTCCTTGTGGGAAGCCTGCCCTCATCCCCTCACTTGCAGCCAAGCTCCTCAAAAGCAGCTTCTTCATTCACCATAAACGTGCCCTCCTTCTCTGCCTTCTGCCTGTCCTGCCCCCTCACCTTCTGCCAACCTTCCTCTCGCCTGCTCCTGGAACCCAGAGCTCACCACTACGTGCACCCTCCTGCCTTCCTTCCCCCTCTGCTTTGCCTTTAGACCTGCCCCTGGCCTCTGGATGGGATCTCCTGTTGAAGTTCCCTAGGATCGAGGCCTCAGCATGCAAGAAGTCCCACTGTGTTCTGGTCTCTCAAACCCTTCTGCTGCTGAAGGCTAACGCCTGGTATCTAGCATGCTAGACATCTCCCTCCAGTCCACTGATAGCCTACATCTAACCCATGGCCCCAGGCTGCCCCTTACCTGCAGAACTTCCCCAGACCCTCCGTTTCTCCATCCCCACCCCTGCCTACTCCACACTCACGAGGGGTCATGGTGAGGCAGGCCAGGTCCCTGACTTCCTCTTGCTCTAGATGAGGGCAGACACACGACCCTGACTGCTCCCTCACACGACCTGCATGCTGCCTCTCCCGAAGCCTCCTCCCTCCTGTCTGGAACCTGTCCTTTCACCTGGCTCGGCGGGCCCCAGATCCCAGGAAATAGCTTCTTCAAGGTTGCTGAGGGCTCCCCTACCCCGCCCTAATCCAAGACCCTTCTCTGTCCCAGACAGTAGAGGGATCCTCCCAGAAGGAATGCACTGAAAATCTCTTTCAGAAGACTGAGTGAATCTGAAGAGCTGTGACCCACAGGGATGGACATCTGTGGCCCAGAGTAGAGCCGAGGAACTTGGTGCTCACCACCACTGTCGGAGCAGAACAATCAGACAGTGCACAGGCTGGAGACCTCACTTCAGAAAAATAAAAAATAAAAATAAAAAGGCATGGTAACATACAGCTGTTAATCCCAGGATTGAAGAGGCTGGGCAGGAGCATGAGTTTGGGGCTAGCCTAGGCTAGCCCTAGTGAGATCCTGTGGGGGAAGGGTCAGAGATCACTACCTTCCTAGTCCTAACCAGGTACCTCTTCAGTTCCAGTCAGAGCAGCGGGGTCCACCAGGACTGCTGTCCTGTCAGGCCAGCAGTGCAGCCTCCTGGAAACTGCTGCTGGAGCACAGAGAAGAGGCCCAGGCTAGAAACATCCCCCCACTCCAGAGCCTTACTCCCATCTGGGAAGTAAGCCTTACATTCATCCTTGGAAGAGGCCCCGGCTACAATCCCTTGTCACTCACACGCCCCACCACACTTATCCCTTATCGAACCCCTGGTCACCGTTACTCCCTCCCACACTCATCCCTGGCTCCTCCCTGCAATGGAGTACCATCCATGGAGGAAGAAAGAAGACCAGACCCCACACAATCCTCTCCCAGAGACCATGCTCATGCGCAGCTCGTGGGGCTGGAAGCTCATTAGACTTTTAGCTACTTTCTTTTTAAGTCTCATTAAACAGAAATCTAGCTGGAGTAGTGAACTACCCTATTCTAATCCCAGCATTTGGAAGACTGGGGCAGGAAGATGGAATCTGAGGGCAGCCTGAGCCTCCTAGAGACAGTCTGTTTCAAAAAACTGACAAAACCAAAACCAAACAGGCAAAACGAGAACTAAGGCAAATTATCCTGGAAAGGCAGTACTTAGAGGCCTAGTTGGCCCTCCCAACTTAATCTAAGCTTAAGAAAATATCTGCATATACTAATTTATCAATTACACAGCCCTTTGGTGTGTTAGCCCTGTGGGTTTTCCCAGGGGCCAGGCAGAGGGCCTGTCTTACTTGGTTGGCTAATTCCAAAACACAGCTATTGCATATACAACTTTTAGGCTGCATGGTTCCCTGTCTTCTATGGATTACTGAGCCTGACGGATGGATTCTCAACTGTCGCAGGAGGCATGAGATGGCTACTGAAAATATAAAATCCACCCACCAAGTCTGATATCACCACAAGAGGTCAAAGCTGCCTCCTTTGAATTCACCAAGGAGCAGGGCTCAGGCTAGGACAACACAGCCCCTTTTGAGGCTGGGGCAGAAGGCGGCTTGAGTTCTCAGACAGGAAAAGAGGGTGATGTGTGCTCGGCCTTGGGGTAATGGCTCTGAGGGTCATCATACCCAGGGAGCTGCTCAAACAGATAGGCCGGAACAAACCAGGTCCTGCCAGCACATACAGGTGAGCACTCAGGGGATGAAGAGCGGAGGATCTGAGGGAGATTCTGAGTTTCAAGCCAGCCTGGGCACTGCAAAATCCCACTGGTTGGATATGAAGCTCAGTAGTAGAGTAGCTGACAACAACAAAGCCCCCCCACCCCAACAAAGGCACCAACATGTACGTGGGAAGATGAGAATCACAGGCCTCACCCTCGAACCAGAAACTGGAGTCTCCTGCTCTAGGCCTGAAATGACGAAAACTATACTAGGCAGAGATTTATTTGTGCAATCTTTTTTTTTTCTCCTTAAATATTCACAGGTCACAAAACTGCCTCTAGGTATTAAACCCAGGATTAAGACATCAATTAACCGAGGTCTGAATGCAGCACTGATTAAAATAGTAGCAAGACAGGATGAAGTATTTCCCAGATCTGTCTCTAAGCATCAAGGTGCCAGCCTGCTGAATAAAATCCATTTTAAAGGGCCAGGAATTCCATCTCTCCCAAAGATGAATGCGCAGGGATGGTTCTGTGGGAGCCAGGTGGGCAGGAGCTCAATACCAAAGGGCTCCTCAGGCTCCACACTGGAGCCTGAGATAAAAAAGGAGAAAATCACCAGTAACAGGAGGGACACAAAAGGGGCTGGCTAGAGTTACATATCCTTGCGAGGCTCCTCCAGCAAGTCTTCTCAAATAAACTAGAGCCAAGCTCAGCCCCTAGAGGGGTTGGGGGGACAGGGGGGTGTGGGGGAAAGTCCTCTACACAGACCAGGGCCTGACTGTGCATGTCACGGTGCAGACAGAAAAAGTACTCGGGGTTTTGCTAAAACAGTACAGACTCCTTACTTGAGCACCTCAGACTCAGAGCTCCAGGAAACTTGGCGTCTCTGCTCTCGTTCTGGGTCTGGGTCAGATTCCTATTCAAGGCCACACATTGTGAATGACTGAAGGAATGTTTGTCTAAAATCTGATTGTCTGAAATGAAACTTGACCTATTTTATTCCTCTTCAAGGCTGCGGGCATAAAAAGTAACTAAGATACTCAGCCTCTAGAGAGCAGGAGCCTTGAGTTTCCAGTGTGGGCTATGTTATATAGTGAAACCCAGTCTCAAAAACAAAATAAAAACTAGTTAAGGATGGTACTGTGAGCTAGACAACATCCTACTCAGACCCCCTGTGCTGGCTGGTTTTTGTCAATTCGACACAAACCTACACATACTTGGGTAGAGGGGATTTTAATTGAGAAAACGCCTCTGTAAGACTGGTTTGTAAGCAAGTGTGTGAGGTATTGTTTCGACTGCTGATACGGAAGGGCCCAGCCCACTGTGGGTGATAGGGTCCGAAGGTAGGTAGTCCTGGGGTCCATGAGAAAGCAAACTGAGCAACCCACGGGGAGCAAGGCAGTAAACAGCATTCTTCCATGGTCTCCGCTTCCTTCACTGATGAACAGTGACCTAGAAGTATGACCAAATAAACCCTTTCCTCCCCAAGTTACTTTTGGTCATGGTGTTTTATCGCAGCAGTAGACACCCTCAAAAGACAGGTCAATGTCTCCAACTATTGTTCTGAACCTGCAGTCACAGCAGAGGCCCACCGACAGATCACCTGACTGGGGGAAATGGCCTCAAAGACTGAAGAACCAGAGAAAGGAAGTGTCTCCTCTCCCCTGAACAGGAGCAAGCTTCTCATAAGAACTAGATGGTCCCCTCAAGTGCTAGGACTTCTCTGGACTCTCCTGCCAGAACCAGAACTGACACCAGCACCAGCCAGACCACAAGCTAACCCAGACTGTTTAGCTTACAGGTTTCTCAGTCCTGCCTTCCCTAAAACTCAAGCGATGCCCTCCAGTGGCTCACACTCCTGTTCTTCATCTTCCAGTACAACCACGGTGGCCACTCCCCTTTCCACTTGATTTCTGAGGTTAGTAACCAGACCTGATTTGTTGGATCAGATTCCTGGTACAGGACTCTGGGCACAGTGCCACTCCCCCATCCTGTCTCCCACCTCCTGGGACTCAGGAACCCAGTTCTCACTCTGCCTTGGGAATCTCTGGCCACGGTGTGAAGGGCCCCTGAAGGGTGCCAGGACTACTCAGCAGGAGACAGGCGACGGTCCTACTGCAGTCTACCAAGAATCTAGGTCATCCTCTGCACACATTTTAAAATTTGGGACGTGTTACCCAAGATGGTGGGTCTGATGCACCTCTGTCCTGAAGCCCTCTATAGTTTACCTGTGCAGGCCGCAGGCAGAGGAGAAAAAGTAGCTACCTTATCCACAGCCCACATCTTAATGCATGCAGACCACTTTCAGTCCATGTAATTCACAGTTCTAAAACTAGTGTCTGACTCACAATCTCACTTAAAATCTAAGGAGAACCACAGAAGCCATGGATACACTCACTCTTGTGTGATCTGGGCTCCTGGCATGGAGCTCTGAGACGGGATGAAGGCATCTTCTTTTACTTCCTACCCTGCCTCCAGATCAATTTCATCCTCTACAAAACAGCAAAGCAGAGACCCCGCCTGAATTATGGCAGTGACATGCCTGCTCTTAGTACGTTTCAACTTTTGACCTATACGTTCTAGCCGCAATACTGAGCACAAGGAAAGAAATGTGCAGTTATGATCTTGTGTTTGTGGGGAAAGTACAATTATGGAGGAATTTACAGGAAATAAAAAAAAGTGCCGCTTGAGAGGATGGAAAACAATAAAACAGTCACACAAAGAAAATGAATGCCACCCAAAACAAAAAAAAAAAAAAAACCAAGAAAATCTGAGAGTACCAGCTCCCCGTGCTGGGAGAGGCTGTTCTCTGCCTCCCAATCAGACAGAAAAGCCCCACATGCCAACCTGGGCCTGGGGCACTGTGTAGATACCTAGGAAGCTTTCCTACAGCCCCTGCTCTCTGGGCCTGCTGCACTAGACCCCAGACCCAGTCCAAGGATTGCAGTCAGCTGGCTTTCCAGAGGGCCTAGGAGTGAGCTGGGGAGGCTGGCCCTCGAGCAGGCTCTGAACTCCAGCGTGTTCTGCTGAGCTACCAGAGGCTGTGTAAGACTGTGGAGCCAACAGCCTGGCTCTTCCTTGGGTGAGTCACTAACTCTGTGCCTCAGTTTCCGTATCTGTAGCATGGGGCTAGCTAGAGCAGTTGCCTCATATACACTAAAACAACCTCTTTAAACAGTGTGGCATGCCAGTGTTTACCAGCACAGGCCTTACATGGGGAGTCTCCGCAGAGGCCAGTGTCCTTAAGGCGTGCCAGCCTTTGACTCCTGTCTCATTCGATCACTGCACCAGCCACCTGCTTTGAAGATGAGGAAACAGAGGCTGGCACATCCTTCCATTTTCATCATTGGGTCTCAGCACAGCTATTTCACAGCTAAAGCAACAGACACAGAATGGTTCGATGCTTTTGGAAGGGACACATGCTGGGGCTACTCTGCACACTGGCGGGAGGCTCTTCCCTAGACAGATCCCTCCACAGGTTGAGAGGAAGAGGGCAGCCGCCAGGGCATTCAAGACCTGGGAAGCAGGTACCTACAATTCCAGCATTTGGGATGCAAAGGCAGGAACATCCAGTTTGAGACCAGCCTGAATTATGTAGTAATCTTCCCCATCCCCCTCTACACACACACACACACACACACACACACACACACACACACACACACACACACGTAAGCAAGACCCAGGAACTCCCCAAAATCTACCCAAAATGTACTCCCCAAATGCTACTTTAACATCACTGAAAAGACCACCTGCTTTGGGAGATAAAGGACCCGCCGCTGTCACAGCCAGAGCCCCTCCTTGGGTTCTGGCAAAAAGGGCAGTAATTGTGGCTATGATGGATCTGCCAAGATCAACTGTATCACTGCAGAGACTGGGCCCTGTGCTATTAAAACACACCCCCGAGGCGGCAAGGACAATGTGACATTTCTGAAATTGTTCTACTACCATCAAATGCCAAATAAGTCCTTTTTGCTGCTCGCTTTAATAAAGCTGAGAGGTATTCTTATAAACGCAGACTCCACCTTGGAGCCTTGCAAATGTCACTGGAATTAAAGTGAGCTTGCTCTAAAGTGACGAACTAATGGCTCATCCCTCAGGGAGATGCTGGAGCTCACAAACCAGCTGTGGTCTCCAGCACACTCCCCACCGTAATGACCTCAGGGGAAAGTCACGGCGAGGCAGATGGCGGACACAGGCCAATGGCGAGTACTCGGGACTCATTCTGCTGAATGAGATGCAGAGACAGATGTCAGCTACTTGACACATGCAAGAAGAGGTCTCATGAGCCTGAGAGACACAGTCTCCATCCTCATGGAGTGTGTGGCTGTAACGGGCGCTGGGCCACGGTCACTGTCAACACACCCAGCAGCTTTGGGTCTCTACCCATCTCTCGTGGGCACTTGCCTCAGACTCAACACACGGAGATAAATCTCAGACATGTTACTCTCAGACATGTCACCCTGCTGTCTCCGTGGCCACCTGGCTCTTACAGGAGTCCCCTCAGGGCCAACTGCTTCCCACTCCTGCCTTTAGCCGAGTCTCCAGTTGGAGGTTAAAATGGCTTTTGGAAATACCAACTGATCCATACCGTCCTAAGTCCTTCAAAAGTTTCCTGTGCCTTCTTTTCCTCTCAGGACAAAGCCGAAAACCTTCGGCAACAACATCCCTCAGTCCACTCAGGGCCCACTTCCCTGGCTTCGAAGAGCCACCGAGACCATTGCCCTTTTCCCTGATGTCCTTGAACAAGGGGTTCCTTAGCCCTCGGTTCCTGAACCCCCAACTCCTCGTGCACCAACTTCACCTCCGTTGCATTTAGGACACGGTAGTCCCACATTTTAGGGCTCCCAAGTCAGATGTCCTAAGTAGGATGAACCCCCCCCCCCCCCCCCCCCCCCCCCCCGTGCAGAGCCTGGATCTGCAGTGAGAGGTCTTCGCCACTCTCCAAGGCATGCTGCGCTGCCACAAGCTCCGTCTCGCCTCGCTCCCAATTTCACAGTAAGTACGGCCAGTCATCGAAGAAAGCCTGCAGCTGTGTGGCCCGGGAAGAGACGTGACGGCACCCGGACACCACCCCCGGCCTGAGAAGGTCACCCCAAAGCCATCTGACGGGCTGGCTGTGCTGCTTGTAAGAGCTGCCTGCGGAAGAGCCCAGCCTTGAAGAGCGTGGGTCACAGGGTAGTGCATGGCAGGACCGGTTCTCTAGGCAGGCTGGTTGTGGGAACTGTCCTCATTCTCCAGGAATTGAGCACAACAATTAGCAGAGGTAGTCGCAAGCCATGTACTCACCACTCCACGATCTCTGGGTGAAGAATCGTGTTGTTGACATTGAACCTGTAGAGAGGAAATACACCAGTGGCATCAGTTGGATGGCCTATCATATCCCAGAGAGAAAAACCTCATTCAACACAAACACACCACGACTAAAAGAGGCCCCCACCTCTTAGCTTCCTGGCTCCCTGGACCAGAGATAGGGGCTGCACACCTCATGCAGGCCTGGAGGCCTGGGCTGCCAGCTCTAAGCGTGGTCAGTAGGAGAGCAATCATTTTGACTATAAAACACCCTTCCTTCCTCACTAGGCAGACTCTTTATCAAGCTCACTAACACACGCACAATGGGAGTACCAGAAGGGAAGGGGCAGAAAGACTTTTTGGAGGGAAGAGACTGAAATTTTCAGTAATTCAAAGAAAACCATAAATCCTTTTTAAAAAAACAAATTCATCTCATTGCGTGGCTATCTTGCCTGCATGTACATCGCTGCCCTATATGCATGGCTGGTGGCCTGCAGAGGCCAGAAGAGAGTGCTGGATTCCCTGGGACTGAAGTCAGAGACAGCTGGGAGCCACCATATGGGCTGGGAACAGTACCTGGTCCTCTAGAGAAGCAGTCAGTGCTCTTTGCCACTGAGCATTTCTCCAGACCCTTAAAGCTCAACAGTCTCTAAGGAGCACAAATCTCAAGACATTACCATTGGCCAAACTGCCTAGCAACAGTGTTGGTGGGCCTGAACTCACGGTGGAAGGACTCGGGTCTTCCCAGTTTTCTGACTGGATGTGATGAGGAGCATCTACATCTGAATGGCTCAACGCCCAGGTTCTAACCTCACAAAAGGCTGCTCGGGATATAGCACAGTCAATCAAGGAGCCTCCGCATCTTGTAAGCATCATGAGAAAGTTCACACATAGGGGATGTTCCCGGTGTGTTCTGATCAGCGGCAGTTCTGAATCAGTAACTATGCCAACCAGAAGGCCCTGGGTTAACAGCCACAAGACTGATAGAAACAAAAACTTGAGAACAAAGAATTCCAGCAAATATATGCTCCAAAAAATGAAAGAAAGGGGTCTTACTGTGACCTGTGACCCTGACTATATGAGGCTCCACTGGATTCATCAAGTGTGAATGCAGCTCAGTTCCTATATCAGGACGGGTAAGGCCTGTGTGAGCCTGACTGTCTAGGACACAGGCCTCAGCCTGATGGAAACCGGTGCCAGAAAACCTGAGTCACAGGCAGTCTCTGTAGACCTGCAGCCCACGGCAATTGGTGAGATCTGAGATGACCCATATTGCTGCCTCTCCTACCCAAAGAATGCCACTAACAACTCTGTCCACAGCCACTGCATCACCGGCAAGAAGCTCCCCAAGTCAGGGTGTGCTCAGGGCTTCCCTGGTCCCCACAGCTCTGGAGAGGGGGCTGGCTCCACACCACTGCTGATGGAGCAGCCCTCTACTGACTGTGGCAAGATGCCGGAATTGGAGTTCTCCGTCTCCCCAGTGCCCCAGGTGTTCACAGATGTGGGGACATATAGCTCTCATTTGGTCACCCACCACCCTGGAGCACAGACTGCCCCTTCATGGAGGACTATGAGACCATACATGACATCAAACACCCAGCCTATACCAGCTCGGCTGCCTCATCGCTCAACAGCCTCCTTTATCACAGCAATTCTGCTCTTCAGAGGGGCATCACACACAAATCTAGAGTTCTGGACGAGCTTTTCGGCCCACCCTCGTATCTCCTTCCCCTCGGCCCCTGTGTGTGCTCCAGTCATCTCTGCAGAGAAGGCCTCCTGTGGGAACTGTGGGTGGCAGAGCTGCTTTGAGCCTCCCAATCAAGTGTGACCCCCAGCACGGCCAAGTGTATGTGCTGCTGCCTCCCGCACCGTGGAAATGTGCTACCCAAGGAGGCCAATGCCACCGCCACTGTCATCAAGACCAAGAACAGCCGCCGGTTTGTGCACTGGTGTCACAAGAGCTTCAAGGTTGGCAGCAACTACTTGCCTCCCACTGTGGTGCCTCAGAGTCTGGCTAAGGTCCAGCATGCTATGGGCCATGCTTGTTCCAAACAACACGCCTGCCACTGCTGAGGCTTGGGCCTGCATGGACCTACATGGACCACAAGTTTGACTTGATATATGCCAAGGGGACTTTTGTAAGCTAGTATCAGGGTAAGGACATGGAAGAGGTGAGTTCCCTGAGGCAGAAGGATATGGCTGCCCTAGAGAAGGACTGCAAGGAAGTAGGCATCAACTTGTACAAAAAGAAGGGAAAAAACAGACAGCTGCATGGACCGTGTTCGCTATGGTTATGGCAAAATTCTTTGAAAAGAAACAGTCCCTTGCATTGCTAAAAGAAGGAGGAGAAGGAAAATTAGAACACCTCAGATAAATAAAACAAGAGGAATTCATTGCTAGCAAACTTATTCCACAAGGATTCCTTTAGGCTGAAAGGGCACTCCAGAGTGACTTGAATCTACATGAGAGAGAAACAGGCACGGATGGGCCAGGGAGATGGCTCTGGGGGTAAAGGCACTTGCTGCAAGCTTCATCGCTTAAGTTCAATTCCTGGGGCCCACAACATGGAAGAGAACCAACTCTTGCAAGTTGTCCTCTGATCTCAACGTGTGCACCATGAATAAGACATATATGCATGCCCACAGAGACGGTTAAATGTGAGGAGGGGAGGGGTCTCTGCTTGTTTGCTTGTTTAAAGGCAGTGGCTGGTGCTGGAGAAATGGCTGGTGGTTAAGGGTGCAGATTGCTCTTCCAGAAGAAAGGAATTCCATTCCCAGCACCTATTTTGGGTGGCTCACATTTCCTGTCATTCCAGTTCCAGGAGATCAATGCCCTCTTCTAGCCTCTGTAGGCACTACACACTCTGTGCACTCACACAGACATACACATAGACACCAATAAAAATGAATCTTAGCTGGGCATGGTGGCACTGGTCAGGGCGGCCATAGAGGCAAATATGGAGAGAGCAGGAATGTAGCTTTTGCTTATCACTCCTTAAAAATTATTGACACGCACATGTGAAGGTACATGCACACACACATATGCCCACTCGCGCAAACATGCACTGACAAGCACTGCCCCCACCTCCACGCAACACACTGACAAGAGAAAGAAGCCAGATGTGAAAGCCCACAGACGGGATGACTCCCTTTGCTATCAGGGTCAGATGAACAGAGAGGCAGAGCTGGTTAGGAGCTGCACAGCGTAAGGGGCTTGGAGAAACGGCCTTGTCTGAAGGTAGACACGGGGCTTCTTTTGGGTGGTGAAAATGTTCCCCAACTGATAATGATGGTGGTTAGATAAATCAGTGAACATTCCAACACCCTGTTCATGTGAACCAGCAAAGAGGCCTTGGGTAAGCGCTTAGCCTTCTGGATTCCATGATCTCCCCCACAGAGGCACAGGCAGAGCTATGAGCTTCTGACGTCACACAACTCAGGCTCTCCACGGCCTCACGGAGTTTGAACTGATGTAAGGCATGGTTGTAGGGCCAGTAGCCTGACTCTAACCAAGGAGCAGGGATGGTCAGGAAAAGGGACCGGTAGCCTCAGAGATTCAGCTCTGAAGCTTTGGAGATTCCGAGGTACGCAAACAAGGCTCATTGGTTCTAAGTCAACTTCAATACTTTAGAAACAAAATGGGCCCGGAGGGATGGCTCAGTGGTTAGGAACACTTGCTGCTCTTACAGAGGACCTGTGTTCAGTTCCCAGCACCTACAAGCATATGCTCATTTGTAACTCCAGTTCCAGGGCGTCCAGGGCTCTCTCTGGCTTCTGAGAGCACCTGCCCATGCTGCACAGACATACATGCAGGCAAACACTCGTACACATAAAATAAAAATAGACAAATCTAAGGACAGAGAATCAAAGTCTGACCCAAGAAGTATCACAGAGGTTACAAACAGCCCGATATGGCTCAGAACCAAGATCAGAGCAGCAGGTCACCTAAATCAGGGCAACGCAGACGCTGCCTCCCATCTTTGCCAAGTATCACTATGACCTTAGAGAAGGCACTGGCCTAGCTACTCAACAGCTGGCTGCATCGCACCTCACACAAATGCACATTCACATGTGTATACAGACACACATGCGCGCGCACACACACACACACACAAGCAGAAGCAGTAAGGTGAAACAGGGTAAGATGGCGGCACACTAACACAGCTGCAGAAACACACATACAGAGACAGCTGTGGGTGTACATTAGACAGAAGACACATACAGATGTGCACATAAGAGATACCTGAGACACGCACAGATGGACACAGATGTCACCTGTGTTACAGGAAGGAAACATGCCTAGACCGCCCCCCCCCCCCCGCCCCGTGGATGCCCGAGAACATAGACAGTATAGAACATCAGGTATATCATGGTTCCCTCCCCCAAGCCTGAACAGCTACGGCAGAATTTATAAGTTAGGCACAGTAGGAGGCTACTAAAAAGTAATAATAAAATAGGACAATTACAACATGCTATAACAAACTTGCCGCCGTCACTATACTTGAGCTTTGGAAAAAATTTATTTCAAGTACAATAAAGGCTATTAGTACACAAGTACTGGGCTAGCACGCGGCCGATTTGATAACAGAGACAGCTACTGAGACTAATGGGTGAGCATCAAATGTCATGGCTAACTGACAAGGGGATGGTTCATGTCTTGAGTAAATGAGGCCGGGTGGGCGCATGCTTGGCAGAACAACATGAACTTATGACCTGGCCAAGCATGGCAATGCATGCAACCTCTGCCACGCAGGGGTCTGAGGGAAGAGGACTATGAGGCGAGCCTGGACTACACAGGGAGACCCTATCTCAAATTGCAGGGTACGAGTGAAGGCCAAGAATAGTTCCGCAGTGGGAAGTGTGCTCTGGAGTGCCTGGCCTGTGCGAAACATCCCTGCTCCCTCCCACGCCTGTCCCCGGGGAGGCCTGTCCCCTTGTGCCTCCTTTCTCTGGCCTCACCTCTAACTCTGTCACCCCACTGTATATTTTTCAGGGGCTACTGTGCTGAGACAGGAGCCTTCAATAGGTGTCCTACCCTGAATGCCCTGAGCACTGACTTGGGGTCCTTACAACTTATATATTTCTAGAATTTTCCATGTAATATTTTTAGGTTGTGGTTGACTGTAGGTAAATGGCAGAAATCAAAGCTACAAATAAAGGAAGGATTATTCTGCATGGACACAGGCAGACATATACAGCACACACATGATAACAGATCCAGGGCCATCCAGACATGTACAGACACACACATCCAGACAGTCAGACACACACATATCTGGAAGGACAGTCAGAGAAACACAAATCACACACACAGACCAAGGCATTATACACAGAGAGACACATAGAATTCCACTGAGTGAGAAACATACTCAGCACACAGGAAGAGTTCAAAAGACTGTGTGGACAGGTTTAACTTTAGATAATAATTCAGGCATTCCACAGCACGGCCAAAGCACTAGTAGCACTCGTTCACCTTGCAAAACACAACAGGCCCGACCAGGCCCGTGAGGGTGGAAGGCAGACAATGGAAGGTAGCACAGGGCGGGCCCGGCCCCTGAGCCTCCATCTCTCCCCACCCCTGGCCTAGAGTTTCTAAACCACTAAATGAGGCATCCACTCTCCCCGCCCCCGCAACCCTCCAAGGGGTTTGGGGAAGATTCTCCCTTCATGGAGATTTCCATGGGCCATAACTTGAAGCCTAATCCTAAATATTAACTTGCTATGCAAGTTAACCGTTATCCAAAAGTCATGGTCCCCGAACCACAAATTGGCATTTTGCTGTAAATCGTCAAGTTTTAATAATGTCCTTCTAAGTTCCTGGGTTTTAAAATTCACATCGTTGAATATTAATATCCTTGCATTAACAAGTCCCAAATTCAGCATTTCATATTTAACTGCTTATTTAAATGGAATTAATTTGTAACCAATTGTCTTCAAATAGGCAAGGCAATTTAACTAAATGCCAAAAGATAAGAAATATGCTTGTTCTCAATAGCCAGCTGATGTGAAATAAGGACCATATTTCTCTCTCAGATGACGGTGACCTCTGTAATTTGCTGTCTCCACCCAGAACTCATGGGCACAGGTTCTGCGTGTCTGGAAGGGGGATGGTCTCGTGCTGGGGAAGTGTCCCCAGCCCCTGCCTTGACTCTGACGGATGGGTGGTCCTCAGCTTAGGCCACATGCGCACTCCATTGAGCCTCCATGGTCAGTTCCCCAGTCTCAAGAAACTCTGCCCCCAAATCTACTTCCTCAGACACTAACACAGATCCACGTTATCTGGCTTGGCCATGGGCTGCAGGAGCCAAGTGCTCCAGAGGCCCTGGGTGCCTGGAGCCCACAGGAAGCCATGTCAAGTCCTCTTCACCACAGGTCTGTCCTCCCTAGCTCTGCCTCTCCCAGCTCCAGCCCACAAACCAGCCCTTGCCCTCACAGCAGAGCCCGGCAACGAGTACCTGACCCCTGCTTCCATGCACCAAATGCCTCCAGAATCCATGGAGAGGCCTTCTTCTAAACGTTCCCTGGAACTCATCTCTGATACAGCAGGGCCAATCATGATACCATGGGCTGAGCCAGACCCCTCGCTCAGCACAAATACCACAAAGTAGTCAGAAGCCATAACCTTTTGGGAGCCCAGTGGCCTGTGGCTCCAGCGAGAGCTCTCTGGCTTCTGACATGTCTTCCACCTCCCTCACCTCTGCCTCCTTTCTCCCTCTACTCCTCTACTGTCCCTGCCACTCTTAGAACTGGTGCGCACCCTGCTTCGGGCCTCAGGAGTCCTGTCTCTGGTCCTGGGAGGTAGGAAGGTCTGAGCTCAAGGTATACACACACTGGGCGGTATCCCAGGAAGGTAGCCCCAGGAAGCCACACTTGGAAGTGAAAGTCACACACCAACCACCTGGATGGACCACAGCTCAGAGGGTCTGGGGTGTAGACAACTCAAGCTACTGCCAGCCCCTTTTTCATGCAGGCCAAGGGGAAAAGACAGCCTGGGAGGCTCCTCGGGACAGACAGAGAGGGCTAAACCTGAGTATCAGTCTAGGAAGAAGGGTCAAACAGAGATCCAAGATGGAGGTATTTCAGACACATTTAAAGAGGTCAAACGTAAAAAATCCCAGGAACGTGGTGTTTCAGCTGGACAGTGAGAGGTGACTGGGGACAGTTCAGTTCTACGTATTGGAAACTAGGACAACAGAATGATTCATCTTGCTTAGAAATAGGTTATTATTATCCAGCAACCAGCTGGAGACACTCGACAGGCAGGTAAATGCAGTCCTTAGTCATGGTGGCCCTTGAGGACAAGGTTTCTTCCCAACCTGGCACAGAGAGAGGCCTGAGGTGCTAGCTGCCTGTCTGGTGAGAGGCAGGGGTCCGAGGAACACCAAAGCCCAGGAATAGACGTGACTTTTAACAGGAAGGAGCTAGGGACCCTTGAGCCAGTGGCCAAGACCCCAAGTCAGTGCTCACGGCATGTGGGGTAGAGGACACTTGATGACGGCTCCTGTCCCAGCATAGGAACATATGAAAACCACACAGGGCGACAGAATGAGAGGTGAGGCCCAGAGTATAAGGGGCAAATCTCCCTTGGACCAGGGAGGGGAGGGAATATAGGTATCACAGACAGTTTAGACTCTGGCCATCACATGGTGCAGAAACAAAACCAGCCCACACCCAGCATGGAGAGCTGTCCCCCAACCCAGCTCAGCTGCTATGGGACCTAGGGAGCACCATAGGCAGCGCCCCAATGAAATATGTGCACCCCATGAGTGGGAAAAACTGTGAAAAAGGTGGTCCCTGGGTCTCAGCAAAAGGTTCCAGGCTGACATGTTGGTGCGTCCCTGTTACATGAGCCCTGTGAGTTCCAGGCCCACCTAGGCGGTAGGGCAAGATCTTGTCTCAAGAACAAAATCAGACACACAAGTCTCAAGATGTCAACTGGGTGGAGGATGGAAGGGATCCTGAAAAAGACTGAGGAACCTTGGGAGGAGACAGTGGTGGAAGCAAGCAGGGAATCCTCTCAGTGAGGCAGGGTGAGGCCTCCACTTCCGGCTCCCAGTGACCATGAGGGCCGTTCAGAGTTCCACCTGCCTTTCTCGGTGAACCTCCTGCCTCAGCAGCTTCACCCCAGGACCCCACCAGTCACACAATCCACCAGACCCCATTCTGGGAGAAACTCAGCATCCTCTGAGGTAGACACCAGATGCTGCAGCTTACAGCCACTGACTGTGCTGGCTCCACTTGGCTACTGCACAGATGGGGAGACCAAGGCTCTTAGGGTAACAGATCTGAGCAGGACCTGCAGCAGGCGGCCAGATACTGTGCAGGCTCTGGGCCCCAGCTGCCTCCTTTGGTTCCCACGGCAGAGCCGAGACCCATGCAGAGGCTGCAGGTGGTTTGGGTTGAGAAAGGTAAAGAGGGTGTTGGGGTGCTGGGAGAGGAGAACGGAGACTTGGCAGCCAGCATTTCAACAAGCTGGGCTGGCCACCACCAGGCCACTTAGGGCAAACTCACCAGAGGATGCAGCAGCCTGTGCCATGAAAGAAGCAAACTAGATACCCAGCCCCCTGCCCCGAAGCTCTTCTCATTGGAGAAGCGATACATATTCATGAGTTCATAATCCTTTCTAATCACCCTTCCATCGAACATGCACAGATTCCCTCCTGTGGCTCAGACTCATACATAATTATAAGGAGCTTCTTCCGGGACTACCTTGGTCCATGAAGGGACAACAGAGGACAAAGTGGCTACAGAGGACCTGTGCTTGGAAGGTCACTGTGGCTCAGGTGCAGGAGCATGGCTAAGGGCTGTTTGCTGCCTCAGGGGCCCATCTATACCACTCCAATCACTCCAGCCCAGACCTCCCAGGACCCAGCCCAGCCGGCAGCGCTCTGGGGAGGGGTGACAAGGAGACAAACCTGTTACCCTCCTGCCCAGAGAGGGGACCAATTTCTTGAGGAGGGATTAAGGGGCTCAGCCCAGAGCTTAACTGGGTAGTGAGTAAAAGATCAGGACAGTGGGAGACACAGGGAGTTGCTGAGAACTGGGCTGGGCCAGGAGTGGGAGGTGTAGGGAAGGGGGAGAGGGGTGACTTAAAAAAAAAAAAAAAAGACTACAAAGCTCAGAGCAACCAGCCACTGCTTACGCTTACGCCACTTCTAGGACAGCCTGGGCTAAACAGAAGATAAAACAAAACAAGGCTGGTCATGTGGGTGATGTGGCTCTGCCACCAAGCCGAGCAGTTCAGGTCAATTCCCAGGAGCTACACAGTGGAAGGAAAAAAGCCCCCCCAAGTTGTCCCCTGACCTCCACATGCACCACAGCATGCACACTCGCCCCCAAAAACACACATAAACGATCAGTCAGTGTAAAAAATAGCAAAAACAAAAGAAAGAAAAGAGCTTCTCTTGCCACACAGTGGCCAGGGCCCCCAGGCTCTTCCAAGATGGAGCCCAACACTGATGGCTGTTTTCCTTCAAGTGAACGAGGAGTGGTTTTCCACAAATGATCTCACACACGTTTCCTCCGAACACTTGATCACACCTATTCTCAGCACACTCCCACATTTCCTGGCCTGTGGGCCAGCCTGGGAAAGATCAGCAGGTGAAGGCGGGAGTGGGCAGAGGACGGACTCACTTGCTGATGCCCTCGAAGGAGGCCTCCCGGCAGACACTGCCACTGTCCGTGTTGACACCACGCTGTGGAGAGAAGAAGGGAACGTGAGCAGGTCAGGTGTGTAACTCAAGGACTGCAAGATCCTCCGGGCCTGCCGAGGAGAGGCTGCCTCCTCCAGACAGACTCAAATGGAAGAGAACAAGGAGGCCTACCACAGCCCAGCATGGCCTTCCCCTCTGGCCTTTCCCTGACAAATGAGCTCCACAGCAGGGTGAGTCTAAGCTGGGCCCCAGAGCAAAGACAGGGCCTTTTGTCCTAAGGCAATGCGAAAAGCAGAGATATCCAGCGAGAGCGGTGCATGCTTGTAATTCTCGCATGGGGGACACTGAGGAAGGGGACACCACCAGTTCAAGACTAGCCTGGATGGATCAGGGCACCCTAGGTACATAGGGGTGGGTCTGCTGCAGCACCCCAGGCACACAGTAGGGTGGGTCTGGATGGGTCAGAGCACTTTGCTCACACTGCTCGGACACTCAGGCTCAGGCAGGGGCTGGGCAAGAAAAGCAAGAACCTGAGACTCCTTCCCCACCAATGTACACACACAGACACAGACAGACACACACGGACCAAGCCCCCCACCCCATCTGCTCTTTCCAGGCAAGTCTCCTTATCTTTTATCACACACATATACGCTCTCTCACTAATGTACGGTCCAAAGGAACACAGCCTTCTCTCCATACTACTGTTTTGTAATCCACAGAATCCACAATCACAAAACAAAAATATTTGAAAACAACAACAAAATCTCCCCCAAACCCAAAAACAATTACAGCTGCAGATTCTTTTCCTTAACATCACCCCCTAAACAAGATAGTTTAGCATTATACAGGGAACTAGTTTTATGTCAGCTTGACCCAGAGTCGTCTGCGAAGGGGGAATCACAGTGGAGAAAATGCTCCCACCAGATTAGCATGGAGGTTAAAACCTGGAGGGCATTTCCTTGATTATGACTGACATGGGACAGTCCAGCCCACTGTGGGTGGGGCCCTCCCTGGGAAGGTGTTCTATAAGAAAGAAGGCTGAGCAAGCCATGCATGGGGAGCAAGCCAGTTCGCAGCAGTCCCTCCCGGCCTCTGCATCAGTGCCAGGTCCCTGTCCTGCTTGAGTTCCTGCCCTGACCCAGATGACGGACTGCAAGGGGCGTTAGGTCGAGGTGTCCTCACAGCAGCAGCAGAACCTTAACTAAGACAGGCATTAGCACTGTAGTCGGTGTTCCATGTAACCTACAGATGGACTGCTGGACACGGGAGGCTGTGCGTGTGTTAACGTAGTGAAAGGAACTCCTGAATCCGTAGTGTTGGGATCCCCGGGGGGTCTGGGAACCAACCCTCTACGGATACCCAGGGACAACTGAGGACTTGGCCTCCATCGGATATCCAACAGGAATGCAGCCATCCGGTGAGAGGAAACACGGGGTTCGGAGAGAAGTGAGCCACCTCAGAGAGGGAAGACGCTCTCAGCAGCCACAGCTTTCTCAGTCTCAGCTGATCCCTGCCCAACTTCCGTCCCACATAGAACACACTGGTCCCCTGCCTGTGGAGGCGGTGCAGGGGTGGCTGTGTGTCAGTAGGTGGCAGAGAGGAGGGAAGCCGTGTCTACACTGTGTTCTGACCTAAGAATGCCTGGATGATTAGTAGCCTAACACTCCCTGAAAAAAGGGAGCCCGGGACGACCACCGGGGCAGCACCAGGAGGGGAGCAAGCCAGAGATCAGAAGAGTCCCGCCTGGGACCACAAGCCCAGGCATGACCCCAAGATAGACGACCACTGTAAGGGGCCACTCAGGCAGGCTGGGCAAGGAAGGAGCCAGAGACACCACCAGACTGCTCCATGGGGTCTGGACAGGGAGGCTGAGGTCACTGGCAGGCTGGCGCCGTGCAGTCCTGGGGTAAGGAGGAGACCACGCCCGAGATGACCCCAGACACTCAGAGACTCTGGGTACCACTAAGAGGAGCAATTAAGTGGTGGAGAAATGGAAGAGAAAGAGAAGCAGATGGATGTGGGCACAATGAAGAGAGGCAGAACTGGAAACTCCGAGGATAGTGAGGAACAGATATATTAATATATTAATATTAATATATTAATATGAGTAGCTGGTGATGCCACCTGGGACCATGGTAGGGTTCTGGCCTGCACTGCCACCAGGGGTCACATCTGGGTCTGTGGCTCTGCAGCAGAAGGGTCTGTTAACTGCCATAGGCCTGGCCTGGACTGCTGCCCAGGGCCATGTCGATGTCTGAGGGCTATGCAGAACTGGCCCCATCCTTCATCTGAGAGGGGTCCCAGTAAGGTTTCAGTATTGATAAAATAGCAGAAGCCAGAGGCTCATACCAGACCAACAAGCCACTGAAATGAACATTTGCAAGCAAAGAAGTGTGAACAAAGGGTGTATTGTGGGACACACTGAGACACACTACGGTGTAGCTGGATCTGCTAATTTGTGGGTTCTTCTTTTTCCCACCCTTTATCCTCCCATTTTCACCCCCATCATTAGATAGAAGAGAAAGGATGGGGTGGGGCAGAGAGAAAAAGAGATCTGTGAAGCTAACTTCTTACTTCTTGTTTCTTCTTTGCTTGTAGCTGTCATTGCTACTTTGGGGACCTTTTTCCCCCCACTGTTTATTCCCAGTTTCAACTCCTATCAATAGATAGGAAAGGGGAGAGACAGAAATAGACATTCTTGAATCCCATTTCGTTTTTGTTTCTTCGTTGAGCACGACTACTAACAAACTACAACCAACCCCCTAAACTACCAACAACCCCAACCCCACCTCTTGGGTCCACAGCATTTATATGACCCTCTGAAAAATTCCCAGAATTCCAAACGTCACACAATCACAGAAACTATCTGGAGCTGGCAAAATCACACCTCTCCTAGAGCATGAGGCAAATCATAGTCAGCTGCTGCAAGCAGCCCCATGCCCCACACCTGGGATTAAAACAAAAACATTCCTATATTTAATATGTGTGTGTATGTATGTATGTGTATGTGTGTGTTTTAAAGAAACCAAAATTCCAGAATTCTCACATACTACTGCTTTCACAACGAGATTATTTTTTTCTCTGTTGTGAGGGAGCTTGCAAGGCTGGAGGGCGGGTACGAGAAGAAGGGGGGATGAGTGGGGTTGGTGTGCAAGATGTGAAACTCACAAAGAATCAATAAAAAGTTTAAAAAACAAACAAACAAAACCCCATTGGGCCAACTCTGACCATCATAGTTAATCTTCCTGCTTAGTAAAGAGAAGAAGCAGGAGGAAGGTTATTACTGTGTATTGTTATTCAGTAACAAAGGAGAGAAGGGCCATTCTGGAAGGAGGAAGGGTTCTGTGTGTGAAAGAGGATCCTGAGGCCAAGAAGGAAGACTGTACAACAGCCTAGCCCCCATCCCTTCCCTACCCCATGCCGTGCCCCTCTTTAAGATGTCAGGAGTGTGATTTCCAAATTGTGTCATCACAGCGGATTCAGGGTGAAAATGAAGAGTGACAATCTACAACTGAAATGTCATGAGCTTAAGCTGGACACAGCTGCATCTTCCAGTCTGGTTTTAACTCCATGACTGCTGGTGGTACCTTGCCACTGTGGCCACAAGAACACAGCACATCCCACTCAGCCTGGAGGATGGCATCTTAGCCACAGTCAGCCATTAGACCAAAACAAGCCTCTAACTGATTCATTCTGCTTCTGCCTCCCAAACCAGCCTATCTCTATGCTTCTTTTCAATCAATCCCTGGGCAGCAGCCACTTACCAGGGTGAGGAGGACAGAGGGACTTCGTGAGGTCAGGACACTGGCAATCTGAAAATCAAAAAGAAAACCCATGTTAGAGCACTGTCATGGTTTGAGTCTGAAATGCCTCAGACAGACTAGTGTGTTACGTGGCTAGTTTGTGGCACTAACTTGACGGCTGCAAATCCTTTAGGAGGCGGGGTCTGAAGGAGATCGCAGGCCGCTCTGAAAAGTGTTCCTGCAGCCCCGGATCTCTGCCTCACTCGCTCATGCTCACTGCCCTCTAATGAGAATGCTCATCCTCTGCCACACGCTCCTGCTATCACAAACTGCACCCTCGATGGACGGAGACCTCGGACACTGTGAGCTAAAATCAACTTTCCCTTTCTCGAGTTGCTTCTCTCAGGTACTCTGTCGTGACAAGAAGTGACTAACCCAAGCATCAACAAAGCGGAACGAGAGCATGGACAACCACGACCTAACGATTACATCCCTCATCTAGGGGGCAGGTCCTCAAGGCCACTGCCACCCACCCCATCCTTAAGTTGAGGAAACTGAGGTTCAGAGAGGCGGAAGGACTCTGGAAAGCTCTACAGCTGTCAAAACAGTACAGAGAGCACGAAGCTAAACCCAGCACCGTCCTCACCAGGCAGCTGGCCTCCAGGCACCACACAGATCCCTGGCTCCGAAGAGCCAGACCTGGCCGCTCTCCAGGGCCAGCAGCAGTCTGCAGATTCCCTGCTCTTCTGAAACAGTGGTCTTGTCACACACAGGCCCCAGGCCTGCCCATCCTCAAGGCACATGCCTCCCTCTCTGCCCGCTGCTGACCTCCTGAACTAAACTGAGGGGAGTTAGCGGTCCTCAGCTCCACCCACCGGCTCCCACCCTGACCCCCTCAGGCCTCCTGCCCCCTGCATGCTGAATGTTTCCATCCCAG
Source organism: Psammomys obesus (assembly GCF_907164565.1). Classification (NCBI taxonomy): domain Eukaryota; kingdom Metazoa; phylum Chordata; class Mammalia; order Rodentia; family Muridae; genus Psammomys; species Psammomys obesus. Next base: position 3,992,760 of record NW_026596158.1, on the reverse strand, counting down.
AACGTGTATGAGCGGAAATGGGCTCAGTTGACTATCATCCATTCCCTGACAAAGCGCCCATCTTACACCAGGTAGGAAACCTGCACTCCAGTGCTGGCCACCTTGCTGGAAGCAATCTAGTCCTCAGGCTGACTGCACACGAGCCATGCTCCTCACCCCTGCCCTAAGCTCTCTGACACCCTCAACACACAAGGGGGAGGGCGCTAAGGTAGCAGACAGGCTGAGCTATTGCTGAAACACTCCATGCTGTATGCATTTAAGGTGGATACTTTGATAAGTTTTGACATACGTATACACACACGTTTCAATATTAAAAGGCTCCCGGAGAAAAGCTGGAACATATTGGAAGCCATGAAAGGGAAAATGCACCTGCCATCCTCCCCAGAGACAGTTCAGTTCTGTGCATAGAAACAGAGAACTGTAATGACATTTGGATCATATGAAATTACATGCTTCGCTTATTTCCTGTCATTAAATATTCTTCAAACACGTAATTTTTAGCAGTCACTACCGATGGGGATGGTAAACGTCCAATAAGTCTTTGATTATGGCCCATGTCAGTCATCTTACACACATCACCTCATTTAACCACCCATAAACACGCTACTCCAAATGTCCAGGACTCAAGATGAAAACGGCTTCTGTGAGGGCTATGGAGCCTAAATTCACAGTTAAAAAATAGTTAAGGACAGTGAGCAGACACAAGGATTAAGAGCTCTGACCACTGCTCTTCTAGAAGATCCAAGCTGGTTCCTAAAACCCATATCAATCACCTTACAACCACCTATAATTCCAGTTCCCAGGGACTCTCTCTCTCTCTCTCTCTCTCTCTCACACACACACACACACACACACACAACCCCTTTAAAAAAGAATTAGCAAAGCCCAGATTTTAACACATGGCTACAGAAAAGCCTCTCTGAATAGACTCAGCAACATTTACTTGATCTTTCCCTCTGCTAGTCATGTAAATTATTTATAATGATGAATTATTATAAATAACGCTGTGTGCGCTTCCTGGTATATGTGGTTTTACATATATTTACATATTCTTTAAGGGTTTATTTCCTGATGTAGTGTGGTAGCTCACATCTATAATTTTAGCATTTGGGGAGCTGAGGCAGGAGAATTGTGAGTTTGAGGTCAGCTTGGAATACAAAGTGAGGCCCTATCTCATTTTTAAAAAAAAGTTTACTTAAAAATTAAATGAGCAGGCATAATAGCATGTGCCTATTTTCCTAGAACTTGGAAGGTAGAGGTAGGAGGATCATAAGTTCAAGACCAGCTATACTCCATGGGACCCTACCTTACAAAAAAAAAAACAAGAAACTGGGAGGCAGAGGCAGGCCGATCTCTGTGAGTTTGAGGCCAGCCTATTCTACAAAGTTCAGGACAGCCAAGGCTACACAGAGAAACCTTGTCTCAAAAAAAGAAAGAAAGAAAACCAAGACAAAACAAAAAAGGAAGGTAAGAACAAAAGGATAGAGGGGTGGTAATGATAATAATAATAAAATTAAAAAGTCAAGTGACCCAGTTGAGTACGGGGCCAGGGCCAGGGCCAGAGGCCAGCATTCCATGCCAACCATGGTCCAGCCATCTGGGTACAAGTGCTGCCTCCCCAGGGGCCGCTCCTCTCCCCTCACTCAGTACCAGCTTGGAGAATGGCTGAGCTCTGGCTTCTGTGTTGCACAAATGAAGGCTTGCACAGCCCCTTCCTCCCGCCTGCCCTCCCCCACGGGAGGGGAGAGAGGCTCATTAAAACCAACAGAGCTGAGTGTGTCAGGCCCTGGGTGTGTTGTTTCGTTGACATGAAGGGTCTACATTCATCAGCACACAACGATGCCGTCAATTACAGCGGCAGAATCAGAGAGCGAGGAGGCACTTGGGGATTGTATCTGCTATTGTCCTTGGGAGAGGAGCTGATAACAAATGTGTGGGCTGATGGCTTTTCTCTCCGCAGTGACTCTCCGGACACGCTGGTTAGGAACAATGGAGGAGAAAGCCCCCTCGCTGCAGGCCTGCTGCTCAGATGCATGGAGGCCGAATGCTGAGAGCAGGCCGGGCATCGGTGAGTCCTGGCAGAGTAACGTCTGTTATTGATCACAGCTGTTTGAGTGGGCCCTGGGTACCTCTATGGCTGCAGACCGTCTCCCAGCCCAGCAGCTCCATCTGCCTTCCCTGTGGAGACCCATCAGTGCTACACTCATCAGCACACCGATTGGAGGCCTCAGAAATTAAGGGAATAAGATGCGGGTTTTCTTTTGTTGTCACTGGCTCTGAATATAGCCCCAGGACTAGACAGCACAGCTTTAACAACCCCAGGCCATCCCCAGGAGTGCAGGCCACAGGGGACCCGTCTGTTCTCCCAGCTGGGCTGTTAAATGTTCCTGTCTTGCTGCAGGCCATAGCCAGCATCCATCTCCCAGGCAGCCCTGACTAGGTGGACATGCACCCTAAGAATTTATCAGAACCCTATGAGCCCAGATCCTGCCCGGGGGACAATCCCCAGGGAGCCTTGCACAGGCTCCTAACCAGGACTCTGACCAAGCCAGTGAGTCACTCTGAAAAGGAGTTAGATGCGCTTCAACTGTGTTGCTGAGAAAGCCCATGTGGTCCCAGTGTGCAGGCTCTGTCCTAGCAGCATTCAAACTCCTGAAAACAAGCCATTATTCATGGCAGTTTCCCAAAACACCAGCACACACCAGTGGCCTGAAATGCCCTTAGATTTTTGAATCTGCTTTTAAAATGAACCAACAATATGGATATCTGACTCTTCTTGAACAATTGGGGTATACAGTAGCCCCTTCAGAGCAAGGTAGCCTGACCTTTATAGACCCCTGTACTTCCGGAGGCCTCCCACACCGAGGCTGAGAAGCAGGAGCATCTAACCCTGGGCAGCTGGGGCTGTTTCTCTTACATGCTCCTTGCCTACGGCTGAGGAGCTGAGTCACTGACCCTGTGACCTTCAAACATCTGCCCTGTGCCAAAAAGCAAGTGCAAAAATCACCCTCCATCCTGCTGGCTCCCAGTTAGTTAGACACACTGCAGTGCTGTGGAGCTCCCTCCCATGGGTCCCCTGAGTGCTCTGGCTCTTCTGAGGAGGAGGGGAACCAGGCCTGTCATCTCACATGACTGCATTGTTTCTGAGGCAAGGTCTTGTACAGCGTAGGACTCTGAATGCATTACATGGCTAAGGATGGTCTTCTCTTCTGATCGGCCTGCCCCTACCTACCACAGGCTAGCACTACAGGCAGGCACCACTAAGCTTCATTCATTTGCTTCTGGGCACCAAACTCAGGGCTTCCTGCAAGCCAGGCTCTACTAACAGAGCTACACTCTCTGACACCTGCTCTTTATTTATTTTTTTTTTTAAATTTTAAATATAAGCCACTAAGGAATCAGCAATGACCTGGGGCCACTCCCACCCTCTTTCAGAGCATGCAGGAACATGCAGCTAGCTGTCTGGTTTATAAGGATGGCCAAGGCCAGATAGGACTGAGCACTGTAAAATGCCCAGGAATACCTGCCTAGGGAACACTCTGTCACTTTCCTTGATAGACCAAGCCTGAGCGCTGCCCACATCAGAAAATGTTCCCAGCCCACGGGGCTCAAAGCAGCAGTAGCTCCTTCTGGTGGGCCTTGTTCCCAGCTTCAGGAACTTGAGAGCCTGGGTCACCTCTGCACAAGCAAGCCTCCTGCAGTCAGCCTTTCACCTCTGACAGGCAAGTGTAGAGCTAGAGTCACCCCAACACTGCCACACCCCACCTGTGGGGCCTCTCAGTCTTGGCCTCCTTGTCTATAAATAGGGCTGGATCTGTGGTTCACTGTGGGACAGGGTGGGAGGGACTGGGAGGGATTATTGCAAGCAACCCCAGAGTGAGCACAGCAGTCAAAGCTTGGGGGGGGGGGTGGCTCAGTGCCAGCACCCAGCATGTCCAAGGCCCTTAGGTCTCTCTCTGGCAGAGAAATAAAAAAATGCAAAACAGCAATCATGGTGATCAACAGGGCTGACTGATGACGATAATAATTCTTTTGCTCCTGCAGAGTACTCCAGAACCCTAAAGAGGCTCTGCCCTTTGACCTCTAGTGAAGCTTTGAATTTACCATTCTGCCTTAAAAGATTAGGAGCCAGCTGGCCTGAGTGGCTGCTGGCCTGCACCTTCACTGAGGACCTTCCCACCTGGATCCTTCCTCTTCCTCTTCTGTCCTGCACCTGGGGGCTCCTCCTTCCTTTCCCCAGAAACCACAGTGTAAATGGGAGTTGAATTCTCCCCTCCCTGCAGTTATAAATGCAAATGTCAATCACTGAGGCTACAGCCCAGAGAAGGTTCTCGAGCAGCACTGGATGAAGCCCAGGCAAAGGAGGGCGTCCGTCTCCCCACCCCAAGACAGAGCCTATTCTCGCTCTCCTGCCAGGTTTAACAGTGGGAGACCGCTCAGTCAAGGCCCAGAGAGCAAGGCATTGAGATGAACATTACCGGGTAGAGGTGATGGAAACATACCTGCCAAAGGACGGCATCAGGGACAAGGTCAGGGTGAAGGATGAACAGATCTCTCTTCTCTAGCGCTTAGAGACAAAATGTCGCAAATGACCTCACTAGGAGCATGTGAATAAACATTTAGTCACCCTTAAAAGCCTGAAGCCATATGGCATAAGCATCCATCAAAAGCTGCCTCCCGGTATGTGGGGGAAGAAACCATATACACTATAGTTTAGATGAGGGCGTCCAATACAGAAATCAGTATGGAGGTCTTCACAAAATTACGTATAAGCCAGCTCCGCCACTCCTGGATATATAGCCAAAAGACGCTAAATCAGCTTACCACAGAGATATTTGCATACCCACATTTATCGTAGTACAATTCACAACAGTAATGTGCAGTCAGCCTAGGTGGCCATCAACAGACAAATGCAGAATGTAGATTCGGTGCACAGGCACAGTGGGGTCTTATTTGACCATACAAGGAACGAGATTAAGTCACCGGCAGCAGAGATCATCTTGTTAAACCAGACTCACAAAGACAAACCTGGTGTGTTTTCCCTCACCTGCGGAATCTACAGCTGAGAGAAAAAGACCTCAGAGTAGAAGGGGAACTATTTGAGAAGAAGGCCATGTTGGGACAGGACAAACAGTAAATGGAGGCATGAACAAAGTTCACAGTGTGCATATGTGAAAATGTAACAATGAAACTCGTTTTCCTCTACAATGTATATACATTATGGGGGCTGGAGAGATGGTGGCGCAGAGCACCAGCTGCCTTTTCGGAGGACCAGAGTTCAGTTCCCAGCACCCACATTGGGCATCTCATAACCACTTGTAACTCATAACCCCAGGAAATCTGATGCCCCCTTCTGGCATCCATAGATACGGCAAGCACATACACACAGACATATACACATACTTCTAAATAATATTTTAAACACACACATACTAATAATTATTTAAATACTTCAGAAAAAAATAATAAACTACCTATCTCTTCATGGTCCAACAGGACAGAAGGTAGAGAGAGCATGGATCATGGTACAGGTATGTGAGTGTTCACCTTCCCTGAGGTGTTCCTGGGAACCTGACAGGGCGCTACTTTCCTTCAGTGGCTTCATCCATGAATTCACTTCCTGTGCTGGCCCATGCCCCATGCTGCCAGGTGGAGTTCTGGGTCTACACACTTCTGATACTTCCTTGTACATCTCTGGGACTCAGATGGAAGAGTGCAAGGATGGCATGGCAAGGCAAACAAGATAGAGACAGGACAACAGAAGGCTAGGCAGTGCTGCCATTCACAAGCTATCCCGAGAGCCCGGAGTGGGCCGGCACGAGGCCTCGATGGGTGGAGATGATGAACGGTGGAACAGGATTAGTGTTCCAGGGCTACGGGACTCAAGGTGGGACCATGCTGCTTCTGTAACAGGATGTGGCGGAAGCTGCTCTGACCAAGGTCAAGAAGAATTGTCTGCCCCAGAGCCAGTGGCCAGGCACAAAACACGGGGCACAGACAAGCAGGCTCCTGACAGTGCCATGTATTTGGCCAGGGTCCCAAAAACTTGCTTCTTCACCTGGTGCTGTTACCCCAACATAGCTGTGTCCTGCCCAGGGGGACAGGTTTTTGCTTGGTCTCCATTGGATGGCACTCCTGACCACCTCTACCCTTCCAGCCCAGTCTTGGTCCTCAAAGCTCCCCTCCTTTCTCCGCTGCTACCTCTTTTTTCTTCATCAACGTCTTTCCAGAGAAATTATTAATGTATATTCACAGCACAAAACTGCACTTCCTTACGATGTTCTCATGTCTGATCTCTCGCATCTTTCATCACATTCTCCACTATCCTTTCTTGTCTCCCTCCTCCCCTCACTGGCCAACTTCAGCTTCCCAAACAGTCCTGCTTTCACCCCACACACAGACGGAGGGAGATAGGGAGATAGGGAGGTAGATAGATGAGTTTTACCTAGACTACACATCTGAGGGCAAACTCATGGCATTTGCCTTCTTTCCATTCACATGAGGGTCCTCAAGGCCATCACTTTCCTGCAGATGACTCCAGGCACACTCCACTGTGTGCACACAGCAATCCTCTCTCCATTCATGTACTGACAGGCACCTATGCTGCCTCCTAGGCTTGGCAGCCCCAGCTCTTAGCACGTGTCCACTCTCAAGCTCTGTCTAGGGCCATGCAGTGTGCTGTCCAGCTGATCCAGCCAGGTCCAGGATGGACGGCCAGTGACAGGTGCTGACTCTTGCCCAGCTCTGACTTGCATAGAGCATAGAGCTGTGACAGCGTCCAGGGATGGAGCAGAGAAGCCTCCTGTGTGCCAGGCAGTGGCCATGGTATCAGAGGGCTTTGCTTGCTCAGACCTTGAAGCTCCTAGCTCTGCTCCCATCTCTGCCTCAGCCCTGTTCTGTCAGCAGTGGAAGATGAAAGAGAACCTTTCATCTGCTTGGACAAGGGGCAGAGTCACAGCCTCAGGGCGACAGTGATATATTTGCCCACACCACCCAGCATCTGCTGGGTGACCAGGCTGGAAGATAGATTCAAGTCAAGGTATCCCAATTCCTGTCTATTCACGGGCCATTCACGACCTCGGGCTCTTCTTATAAATAGTCCCCTCAACACATGAAGGCTCAGACCAAGCCCGCTGGCAGCTTTGATGACATCTCTGTCCCAGTTGCAGGCAGGCTGCCTCTCACAGACACCCTTCCTGTAGAGACCTCAGTGGTCACCATAACCCAGGCGGCCCGATGCTTCTTCCTGAGGTAGATGCACTTTCCAGCCTGAGGCGAGCATCCTCTGATCAGAGAGATCTGTTGTGGGTTTTCTCTGCCTGCACTTTCTACACAGGGGTGCTCCTGAGGGGCCGGTGTCCAGCAGCTGTGTCCCCAGACTGTGGCAGAGGAAGGGAGACTGGCCAGGGAAGGAGGGCTCCCGCCAGTCCAGGCCTACTGAGACAGGCAGCACCATGTCGGCTACTCACCTCATCCGAGTACTGGACATCATCCACTGCGTACTTCTCCTTGAAATGCTCCTTGGAATGGATCCTCAAAAGAAAGCAGAATGGAAACCACGGTCAGGGCTTGGCAGCGCCTCAGCCTGGCCACCTTCTGCCTGCCAAATCCAGGCGACGAAGCTCAGGGTTCATGCCTGCCTCAGTGTGAGGATCCCGCAGCAAACAGGTACACCCAGCAGCTGATGATAAAGGGCGTTGTGCCATGGAACCACCTCTGCCATCCCTGGCCCCTGGTTCAGGCCACCATGTCCCTGGCTGCCGGCAGCAAGCAGTGGTAGGAGAAGGTCCCTGCTTCCACTCTTTCTCTCCACAGCACTGAGCCTCTAGGCAGGCAGCCGTTATGTCTCACCATTAGGGGCACAGAACAAGTGACTTCCCAGGCTATACCTCCTTAAAGGAAGGTTAGTTAATACATTAACACTTTAAAGAAGCCAGTATTATTATTTCTTAATGTGATAAGAATTTAAGCTTATTCGTCAAACTTTAAAAAATTAGCCAAAGAGAAAGCATGGAGTAGATAAGGTGAGGCAAGCGGCAGCCAACTCTCGATGCTTTCTCGAGGATTCACCGGGCCCACCCAGGTGAGCCAATGTTGTTGGGGCAACGGGCTCACACAGGGGGGTGCCACCAGCCAAGAGCCAAGTCCAGGGGTGCGCACATGCCACCCTCTACTCTCGCACACTCGCTGGCTGCCACATAAGGGAGACACCACCCTTTCTGTCCTCCTGCACTCTCACAGCGTGGGTCCCATCCAACAGAGGCCTTGGGACAAGGTAGAGCAGGCGGTCTTCACATTCTCCTTCCAGGGCTTTCTGGAGTGTGTAGAGGGGGGTGGTATTCCTGGGAGTCCCAGATGAAACCAGGAGGAGAGCCTCAGAGCTCCACGGCCTATGCGCCACAACGCAGCGCTGCCTGGGAACTGGGAGCCCACAGCTCTCTCTGGTCCAACATCAATCTCCAAAACTAGTGAAACTGGCTGTCAGAGGTGCAGGCTATAGGACCAGGGGGCAGGGAGGGCAGTGGAGCCAGCAGCAAGGGGCTCCAAGTGCAGGTAGGAAACCCACCTCAGGCTAAGGAACTGCAGTCTCACTGTGACCTCACAGAATACCCTCTGCTTTTTTTCTTCCCCCCTCTCCTTGAGCCTCTGAAAAACTGCCTGGGTGTCAAGCTCTTGCATTAATTAAATTTGCACAATTCTGTCACATTAGCTTCAGCCATGAGACAGGGTTCACAAGTTAACTGGCCAAGATCTGACACCTCCATTAGCAAAAGGCCTCAGGGGCTGAGGCAGGAGGTCTCACTTCACCTGGGTTCTGGGAGTCCCAGCTGCAGACTGGGAAAGCAAGAGGCAGGGCCACCAGCAAAACAGTTGTTGGGTATCTTTATCATTCCCTCTGCAGCTGGGCCTGCTCAGCTCTCTCTCTAGCCCCAGTCACTCTGTCATCACCAGTGTGACAGGCATGAAAAGCCATCTCCCTACAGATTCAGAAGCACAAAGGTCTGATCCAGCATCCAGGGCGCTCTGTACAGGAGGTCAGAGCAGCCACTCCATAGGGCCTAACCTTCTCACGTCCACTGCTGTAGGACACCCAAAGCCTCCCTCCAAAAACCATCCTTTAGAAGGAAGCCACTAGGAAACCTCTCCCTGTCCTTCTCTTACAAGTTAGGATTCATCAGAGAATTGCCAGAGCAGAGAAACTCCAGGTCAAGAGCTTCATAGCATAAAGCCAAGGGAAGGTGGCAGCAAACTACCGTAGGGGGCTGTGACCACTGGGTGTCCCCGCAACTGGGTGCTCACCTACAAACTCCCATAAGGCAGTTACTGTTACGTCACTGTGGGGAAATGCCTTACAGAACAGCCTAAGAAAGGAGTTACTTATTTTGGCTCAGAGTTTTGGGGTTCGGAGGGCTGAGTCTGTGGCTCTTGGCTCCACTGATCCGGAATTAGTGGGGGCCGAACATTACAGTAGAGGGTATGTACAGCAAAAGCTGTTCCCTTCATGGTGGACGGGAGAAGCAGACACAGGGGACTGCCTAAGACAAGACACCACTCCAAAGACATCCCACCCTATTTCCTCCAGAGTCATCCTTCCCAACAGCATCACCAGATAAGAACCAAGCACTCAATACATGACCTTATGGGGGACAAATGACTTTCAAACCACAACCGTGTCCTGAGCCATTCCACTGGGCAAATGGCAAGGTGGAGCCAGAGATGGCTGGTCCCAGACAAGGCCCAACAGGAAGAAGTGGGCACAAGTCCCACCCTGTGCCCTTTGCCCAGTACTTGCTCTCCTTACGGAGGCCAACGTCCCTGGGTCTTAGGAGCCAGACACTGTCCTGCCAGGAATAACCACCAACATATAAAATATGAAGGGCTGTGAGCACTCTGTCTAGTGCTCTGCACGTTACATTCTTCTTAGAAAGGGCAGAGATAATTAAGTTTGAACAGTACTTGCTTTTTTTCATGTCCTTGGGTTAATTACTGTAAAAATCATTTAGATGTTACCTGAAGGGGTATGTGTGCCAGGCTGCATGATCAAACCAGCCATGGACGACTTGGCAGCCATGACTTGGTGGGGTTGAGGGGAAAGGAGTGACAGGTCCACTGGCTGGGGGAGGGAGGGGTCACTTGGGACTGACTGGATGCACTGAGGGTGTGCTGAGCGGGCCACCGGCTTCCTGGAGGGTCTACACTGAGCTGACCTGTAGTGCTGAGCAAGCACAGCCTAGCCTCATCACATGGGAGAGCCCGATGGAAAGAACCGGAAAGAACCAGACTGAAGAAACAAATCAGGAGCAGAGCTGAGTTCACTCGGGTACTGCCCGTCCGAGTGCACAGTACAGGTCTGGCACTCAGGCCCTCGCAGGCCTGCTCTGCCAGCAGCTGGGCCCAAGCTCAAGCCCAGAGTGGATGATGCCTGCTCAGAGTGCCATGAGCACCGAAGCCCTGCGTGAGGCCTCAGATGAGAAGGAGCCATTCAATTAATGCCACGTGATGCAGACATGATGGAACTCTCCAGAAAATGAAATTTTAAAGAGTGGGTCTCAGTGGCTAGCTGGCCACCTACACGCGGTTAATGAATAAGTAATAAGGCCAAATGATAGCAGCCGCCGTCCATCTCCAGTGCCTGGCGCCTGCCTTTGGCTCCAAACAATGCCGCTGCCTTTTACTCCGCTGATGGCGCATGCAGGGCAGAAGTCAGCAACCATGTCAAGATGTCATTAAGTTCTCAAAGAGGAAAGTAGCCTTCTGCGAATCAGAGCAGTGTTCTCAGCCTGGAGACTGCTCCTGTGTGCGAGCTGGAGCGGCCATGGCGCAGCCTCTGAGATTATCCGACATGGAGAAGCCAGGCAGAGGAAGGCAAGGTAAGGATCGGTGACCTACAGGCCAAGAGTGGCACAGCCATGAAAGCTAGGGGCTCTGGCTGATCCCTAGGTGCAGGCGCTCAGGGGGACTCAGAAAGCACCCATTAGCCCCTTCTCAAGGCCTGCCTCCCTCAAAGACGCCATCCCTCCTCCTGGTAACAGCAGGAGCCAGAGTACCGCCCCAGAGAGGGTCATTGTGACTCCAAAGACTACAGGAGGTGGGGGCTATGCCATAAAAAAAACCACCTCCTACACACCACATCTCACGCCACAAACGGCCCCCATAAAACCAAGCGTGATGGCACATGCCTAGGACTCCGGTATTCAGGAAGCTGAGATAGGAGGATCTTGAATTCAAGGTTATCCTCTGTAGCAAGACCCTGTCTCAAACAATATGCATTCCACCAAAAGCACACGCGCGCACACACACACACAAGGGCTCCACTATCATAAGGAGCTGTGCACAGGGCCTCTGGGACTCAGCTCTGGAGAGCTCACCGTAGCCTCTTCCTGAGGAGCCTGCGGCCGGACAGGTCCTCGCCACCTCCTGCTAGGCCAGGCATACTAACTCTCCTTTCAGTTTGCTGGGGGGGGGGGCAGCAGGAATGATCGGAACCAAAGTGTGTTTGCTTAGAGGAGCCGAGATACCCAGGCCAGAGCCACTGTCAGCAAACCCTTCTTTTGGACAGACTCCTACAAAAACCTATCAGGTGCTCCCTCCCTCCTACTTCAGTTAGGGTGTGGGGTGTTGCAAGGGCCAGCCCTAGGCTTCCAGTCCCCTCCCCCAGCACCGGCAGCCCTGACGGCAAGGCTGTGCCCACGGCAGCTGCGGATTCTCCAGCGGGTTTCCCTGAGTGACTGGATTGTAGAATCTGCCAGACGGATTTTCAAAAGCCATCAGATAGAGACTCCAAAGGAAGCTGAGGAGCTTAAGGTCAAATGTGCAGTCTGGTGGGTTTTGATTGCAAAGGCCAGGTAATCCCGTCAGCCTTGCTCCTGGTGCCCTATCGATTACCGCAGCGTCTGGAAGCAGCCGTGCACATCAGATCTGGCTGCTTCCCAGATCCAGCCCAGACAACCAGCCCCTTTGTCACCTGCCCGTTACAATCAGGCCTTCCCTCCCAAACACTCAGGATAGAGACAAACAATCGCCCCAGAGCACAGAAGGGAAAGGTCTGCTGAGGAACTGTCTCAGCCGCGGTGTCTGCTGGTCTGGCCTGCAGAGCACACACAGCCTCGTTCACCAGGGGGCCAACCCTGCAGGCCCCCTCCTCCACTCAAGGTTACCCGTTCTGCATCAGACAGTGAGCTGTCTCAGCAAAGCAGGGGCAGACTACGGGGACACTCTGAACTGTCTCAGACCCAGCTGAGGGGCTCCTGTATTCTTGAGACTGCTGATACCTGACCAATCAGGTCCTGGGCTTTAAGCCCATCACTCAAGAGCTCTAAGTTCCCAGGATACACTACATGTAGAAAACAAAGGGTGTTCACGTGGGTTCAGCAACTGGGAGAGAGTGCCTTAGGCACGATCAATCCTCCAGTCTACCAGCTGCAGAAGACGTCGGCCTTCCGCTCACAGGCACACCTTTCCACAGCTCAATGGTAGAGTGCTCGCCCAGCTTGTGCAGCCCAGATTCACTGCCCAGCAGCACACACCACACATACACTTGCACGCACACAATCACTCACACACTTCTTTCAGGGAAGCATGGTGATGATCACCTGTAATCCCAGCACTTGGGGAGGGCAGGGGCAGCTATGAATCTGAGGCCAGCCTAGGCTACACAGTGCCATTCCACCTCAAGAGAAAAAGGAGCCAAGAGGCAACGAGAAGAGATGGCAGAGGAGACATATTGAGGGTCTTTCCAGACAGGAGCTCTAAGTGGGGCCCGCTGAGGCCCTCAGCTGACCCTCACGGACCTCCACTTTCTATTGCTACAGCTCACAGCTGAAAGTATCTGCCAACCTCTGAGCTGTCTGTCTCCGCAAGCTCAGTTTGAGCAAGGAGATACGGCCAAGTGGATGTTATGAGGGCAGTGTCTTAGTGTTTCTATTGCTGTGAAGAGACACCATGAGCACGGCAACTCTTATAAAGGAAAGCACTTAATTGGGGCTGGCTTAGAGTTTCCCAGGTTTAGCCCATCATCTTCATGGTGGGAAGCTCGGTGGCACTGGACTGGCGAGCAGCAAGGAAGAGAGTGAGACTCTGGGCCTGCTCTGAGCACCTGAAGCTCAAAGCCCACTCCCAGTGACGTGTTCCCTCCAACAAGGATGCATCTCCTAACGGGGCTTACCCGCTGGGCCTATGGAGTCCAGTTTATTCAAACTACCACATTTCTCTCCCTGGCCCCCCATAGGCTTACAGCCATATCATAATGCAAAATGCATACAGTCCAATTTCAAAAGTCCTAAGTTCAAAGTCTCTTTTGAGACTCATGGCAAACTCTTAATTGTAACCACCTGTAAAATCAAATGAAAAAGCAGATCACATACTTCCAACCTACAATGGCACAGGATATATATTACCATTCCAAAGAGGAGGAACAGGAGCACAGTGAGGAAATACTGCACCAACGCAAGACTGAAAACCAGCTGGGAAAACTCTAAGCTCTGCACTCCATGTCTGACGTCAAAGCACTCTTCAGATCTCCAACTCCTTTCAGCGTTCTTGACTGCAGCACAGGTCTCTCTCTTGGGCTGGTTCCATTCCCTCAGCAGCTCTCCTCAGCAGGGAACCATGACTCTGGCATCTCCAACATCATGGAGTCTCCAAGGCAATCCAGGCTTCACCTTCACAGCTTCACAATGGCCTTTCTGGGCTTCCATGCAGGGACACCCCTGACATACACCTGGCCTCGGCAGCTTTCCTCGGTTGTGGAGGGAGATCCTACTACCCCTTTCCTCTATGCTTGACTCTAAAGCCAGAACCACATGGCCGAAGCTGTCAAGTTCTTCTTGCTGGGGCTGGAACACAGACCCCTTGTTCAAATGCATTTTCACCAGCTGTTTTTGATGGTTTCCTTGACTGCCTAAGCTTGGCTGTCCTAGAATTCACTCTATAGAACATGCTGGCCTCAAACTTAGAAATCCATCTGCCTCTGACTCCAGAGTACTGGGATTAAAGGTGTTTGCTACCAAATTGGAGCACTTTTCACAAGTTGGAAGCTTAGATGGATGGGTCTGGCTCTGAGACCACCACTCCCTTTATTCCAATTAGTATCAGGTTTTTCCATAATCCGTTTACACCTTCTGGTATCCCTTTTCTCCACAATCTGTACATTTTGTATTTTTCCTTGCTCAGCTTGCTCCTTTTCATTATAGACCTCCATAAGATTGGCCACTAATAACCACGTGGCACAGTCAACACTAGGCTGTTTTGAAATGTCCTCTGCCAAAGTTGTTGATCCATAGCTCTTCAATTTAGCTTCAGGCAGACTTTTTTGGACAAGGGCAAAAAGCAGCCACATTATTCACAAAAATATCACAAGAATGGTTTCTAAGCCGCACATTACTTTTCTTCTCTTCTGAAACCTCCTGAGCCAGGTTCCACAGTTCAAATCACCCTCAGCACCACTCTCTTCCACACTCCTCCTGGTCTGGCTCATTAAACCCCATTCAAAGTGTCTAATCGCTTTTCTAACTCAAAGTCCCAAAGTGTTCCACATTTCTCCAGGCAAAAGCATAGTCAGGCCAATCACAGCAATACCCCAGTCCCTGGGATTCTGTCTTAGGGTTTCTATTGCTGTGAAGAGACACCATGACTATAGCAACTGTTATAACAGAAAACATTTCATTGGGGCTGGCCTACAGTTCAGAGGTTTAGTCCATTATCATTATGGTGGGAAGCATGCTGGCAGGCAGCAGGAAGAGTGAGACACTGAGCCTGGCTTGAGCATCTGAGACCTCAAAGCCCACCCCCAGTGACATACTTCCTCCAAAATGGCTACACCCATTTCAACAAGGTCATAGAGCCACTCCCTATGAGCCTATGAGGGCCATTTTCATTCAAACCATCAAAGACAGCAGCAGGTTCTGTTCACAAGGACAGCTTGGGGTGCAGGAAGCACTCTGGGAGCACCTTATGGAGATGAGACCTAAGCAGTTCTTCAAGGTTGGCTGAGTTTCTAGATGCTATGGCCTGGATAAGAAGCGTCAAACGTATATGTTAAAGGCTTGCTCCCCTGTGAGGAAATGCTCAAGAGAGGCTTATAAAGGTATCTTCATCAATGGCTTAACTACTGACAAACTAATAGCTCAATGGGCTTTTAGGAGACAGAGCCTAACTGGAGTAAATAAGTCACTGAGAGGCATAACCTTAAAACAGTATTTTAGCACCCTAGGCTGTCTGTCTGTTTTCCCCTACCCCTTGTTTTCTACCTACTGTGCAACATGCTCCTACCGCTATGGTATTCACCCTTAAGTCAGATCCATGGCAATGAAGTCTACAGACCACGGAATGAAACCTCTGAAATCATGAGCCCAAATAAACCTTTCCTCTTTATAACATCCTCTTTTAAAATCTTGTTTCCCTCGGGTACTTTGTCATAGCAGTGAAAACCTGACTTCCACACTACAGTTCCATAATCCTAAAACTGAGTGGTACAAAGATCAAAAAACTGTTTGTGCTTGCTATGGTCTGAATCTGACCATCCCCCATAGGTTCATGTGGCTGAACATGTGGTCCCTAGGTGAGTGCTCTTCTGGAAGGCTGCAGAACCTTTATTAGCTGGGTCACTGGGGCAAGCTGGGAGACGTGCAGCTGGCCACACGTTTGGTCCTGCTGTCTGCTGCCTAGCTGGCTGCCATGATATGATCTCATGACACACCTGGAGTCACCCCCGCTGTCGTGCCTCCCCAGCCATCATGAGCTGTGCCTTTTGAAACACTAAGCCAGAAGTCATCTTTCCTCCCCTGGGTTGCTTCTGTCAGGTAGTTCGTTGAAATGAGAAAAGTCACTAATGTGTGGACTCTCAAGGTCAGCAAGCAGGACAGAGCCTGGGCCTGACCTCTGCTCCATGACACCTGTGACCTCGGCAGCCCTGACTCATCTGAAGGCTCTTCCATGCTTGTGGCTGGTGCCGCACCAGCTGGAGGCTCTCCAAAGGGGTGAGTATGGGCTTCCTCATGATAGGAAAACTGTGTTCTAACATCCCACCAGAGAGGACAAGGGGCTTCCATGGCCTAGCCTCAGTCACACAGCACCATCCACACAGCCAAGGTCAAACAGGAGTGAACAGATCCCACCCCTCCAGCCAGGCAGATCACAAGCTCAGTGCCAGCCTGGTGACTTTCAGCCACTCAGGGATGGTACTCCTAGTAACACCGTCACTTCACGTTGGCAGCTCAGATACAACCAACCCAACAACACACCACTGTAATGGTGCTGTTTCCTAGGAAGGAATTGGAACACTGGTGCCTCATAGCCACCATACAGAGGCCAGGAGAGGCCATGGGCAAGCCTGACTTCAAATCACAACTCCCACAAGAACAGGCCACAGTGCTGACACAGCAGTCCCCAGCACACTGAGCCTGTTTCCTCTTTATAGAAGGGAAGTGGTAAGGATCTGGTTCCAAATGGAATATGAGCAAGGCGGGCATCAGGCATGGCCTCTCCCTGGCTGTCCAGCTGTCGGCCCCAAAGGCAGCTAGACAAGTCATGTCTACTCCTCATCCTGCCTTGGTCCCTCCCAAGCGTCAAGCCAAGACAACTTCACAGGGGAACCAGAGCTTGCATCTCTCCTGCTGCCAACTCTACCTCAGCTGCATCTCCACAGCAAACCTGGTGGCCCAGGGCCAGCCTGGGATGCTGCCAAGTGGCGTAAAAGCGGGACTGATGCCAATTCGTGGAGCTGAACCCCCCTCCCGAGACAGCAGAAGGGTGACATGCCAGGACCAGCAATGGACGCCGTGGAGTCCGCTCACAGCAGGAAGGGACAGCATACAAAGCACAGCAGGTTTGGAGGACAGCCCTTTAGGAGTCTGGCCCTCTATAAGAGCTCAGAGTCAGTGTGGCAGCCAGGTGCTGTGTCACTCAAACTAGCCACAGACTCACTAGCCCACCTGGTCATGAGCAAGATGGGGCACCAGGTAGCAAAGGCTACAATTTACACATTAGCCTGGAACAATGACAGATGGGAAGACAAGATTCTTTGATCGCTTCAAGCATCCCTGGATACATAGCCTCTGCCTCAGTGCTGCGAGCAGGCGGGAGCGGCTGCCGGGTGTCTTAGAGGGTAGAAGTGGGCCAGTCTCTCCCAGGGAGCTTAGCTTCTGCTCCTTACCCTGGCACAGCCCTCATTCTCCACCATCTCTCACAGAGAGTCAAGGACAGTCAAGGACAGCATGTGAGGCCAAAGACAGGCATTAGTAACACCCTTGAACATGGTGACAAGCCTCAGAAAGGGGACCCAGACAGCACACATTCCCCACAAGCCCATGCAGAAGCAACCACCTACTGTGCAAACGCCACAGGCATTTTTAGTATGCAAGGGATCCGGGCTTTCAATAAACTGTGCCCCCAGCCTACAGCTCTGATCCGACCGCTCTCCCTAACTGAGGTTCAGGGCTGTGAGTCAGAGCTTGCCAGCGAAGGGCTGGCTACTGTCCCTCCCCCACAATGTCCCCACCCCACCATCATTCCCAGCAGGCTTGGTACCAAGGCAGGGACCGCTCCTTACTTTCCCATCCAGGTGGCATAGCTGGGAGGAAGGTTGGGCACAAACAGTGTTGATTTCCCAGTGTCCACATCAATGACACCATAGCAGCCTGACTCGATGACACCGAAGGCCCAGTGGAAGAAGGACTCCTGCAGAGGGAGCAAGACCAAAGCAGAAGCATGAGGTGCAACAGGCAGGTGAGCTGGGACTCAGGCTTCCTCCTGGGAAACGGCCCCAGCCCTGATCAGCCCAGCTGCCGCTGTCCATCCTGCCATGCTGTGGTTTCTCAAGAGCAGACAGGGCCCCTTTGACTCTGCCTCCTACCGTCTCTTAAGAATGACGTTTACTTATGTATTGTGTATCTCTGTGTGTGCCACAGCACAGGTAGAGGGTGACCTGCAGGAATCCGTCCTTTCCTTCTACCTTGTGGGTCCTGGGGATCAAATTCAGGTGGTCGGCCTTGGCAGTGGGCACCTTCATCCACTGGGCCACTCCCCCAGCTTAACTCTTGTCTTTTCTTTTGAATGGTTCAGGTTTCTTGCATGTCCCCGCTTCATCCATCTGAAGGTAAACTAGGCTCATGGCAGCCAGCAGCCGACAGCATCAAGCAAGCACAAGAGCAATTCGGAAACCCACACAGACCTCTATGATACGGGACAACTGGGGACTGCAGGCCTATGGCTGTGAGGACAATGGGGCCATGAGCAAGAGCATCAGAGGGCGGTGATGTGCTGCTGCCATGGACAGGCTCCAGCCTGGGCCAACCTTACCCTTCCTTTCCATACCACCTGGCCCTTCTCACTCCTCTGTGCCCCACTCCTACTCCAAGAAAGCTTCTGGCTACAGTTCTGGGTCTAGAAGCTGAGAGAGAAAATGACCACAACCATGGAGTCAGATAGTTTGGTGTGTGTGCATTCATGCATCCATGCCTGTATGCATGTGTGCATGCATGCATGTGCATGTCTGTGCTCGTGTATGTGTGATGGTACTGGAGACTGAAACTAGAGTGTGTGCATGTGTGTTGGTGGTGGTGGTGGTACTGGAGATTGAAGCTAGAGCCTACTATGTGCTAGGCAGATGCTCTACCACTGAGCCACACCCCAGCCCCTCACTGGAGGATTCTAGGCAGGAGCTCGACCACTGAGCCACACCCCAGCCCCTCACTGGGGTGTTCTAGGCAGGGGCTCTACCACTGAGCCACACCCCAGCCCCTCACTGGGGGATTCTAGGCAAGGGCTCTACCACTAAATGACATTCTCAGTTCTTTTTGTTTGTTTTGTTTTGAGGTAAGGTCTCCCTAAATTTCCCACGCTGGCTTTGAACTAGTGATCCAACTAATTAAGCCTCTGGAGCACTAAGATTATAGGCCTACACCGGGCCCAGCTAGAAGGTAGGGTTCTAATCCAGGTCTACCTATTGGCAGGCTATTTCCCCCAGGCCTGTGTCCTCCTCTCTAAAGTGCGTATGATGTTAGGATCAGTGAGATCAGGCCCAACCTGGGTCACCCTAGCTTCCTGGGCAAGCATTGCTACTCCTGGGGACTTCATGCTGCAGTAATTCTCAGCTAAGTACAGGATGTCTAGGGTGCACACCAGAGTTCCAGAACCTCAGAGTCCCTGGTTCACATACAGGGCTGTTAGGGTGGCAAGGGTGAACATCGGCCAAACCAGGTCACACAACCCTCTCAGCTCTCCTCTTTGCCAGCATTTGGTCCCAGGAACTCAACCTCTCGTCTTCAGCTTATCTTCTGCTGTCCTCCAAAACTGTTGCCATGGCCCAGATCACCCTCTGTTTTACCCATTCCTAGGCACACTATCCTCTTGCTTGTCCAAACTCACCCTGGCTCTTCAGAGCTCACGCCAAACACCACTCCTCCTGCTTGCTCCCCCAGGGATATCTTTGAATATGCTGAGATCTCTGCCCAACAGATAAGGCTGGAGGTGCTGACCCCAGATGTGGATCCCTGCTCCATGCTGCCTCTAGAGGCCCTGGGAACCACCCCCTGCCTAGCCCCCAGCCCCATGCTGGAGGCAGACAGGCCTGTGAGAGTGGGGTGCGGCTCACCTGGCGGAAGATGATGGAGGTATCGGTGCAGTAGCGTTGCATCTCTTCACCTCCCTGCAACACAACAACTGAGCCAGGCTTCACAGCTGCATTCTTCCTCAGCCTCTCGCACAGGCGCTGCCTGTTCAGGGCGAACAGTGCCAGCGGCACCTTCAGGGTCTCATTCCCCAGGGAAAAGGAAGGACTGCAGAGACATGAGAACAGAGAGCACTGGCCAGTTAGCACCGTCGCCCGTGGTCTGGGCGTGCGAAGCAGCTTAGGCAAACCATCCCAAGCTCAACCTACTGGGACCCAGGGAGCATCCTTCACTGACCCAACCAAGGCTACATACACAGGCTTGTCCATCATGCTCTCCACCCTTCTGCTTCTGAGCACCTGGCTTACCCTGGGGATGAGGGGTGAGGGTACCTACTCAGCTGGTAGGTGGGCAAGGCTTGTGGGGGCAAGCCTCTGCAGGGCTAGAGAGACCACTCATGTGCCACACTCCAGGGCTTGCCATCTGCTTTGGGCTTTCTGGACCAGGTGGGAGAGCTGAGCCCTGACCCAGACAGCACTGCCAACCATCATGCACGTGCCATTCTGCTCCCCTGCGCATATGCTGCCAGCCTTATAGCCTATGTTGGTAGTCCTAGGCCCAGCAATGCCCAAACCCTCAGGATACACATACAGTACAACCCCACAGCACTTGGCCAGTCTCCCAGCCTGCCCTCCAGATCCAACCCTAACCCACAACGTCGGGGACCTATTGACTGAGAGTTCCGTAGGTTCATCGGCCTGTGTCCTGCCTCTGGATTCCAGGTTGGTTGAGCCTATGAGAGGCGTGAGGGATGGGAGAGGAGAAGGAGTAAATCAGCACAAAGCTCCCTTGACTCTTTCCCTGGCAGGTCTGTGCAGGCCTCAAAGCAGGGCCCCAGCTCCCCTCTTCTTCTCAGGTTCCCGTCACACTCCTGCAGTTCTGTGAAAACATCCCTGCAACAAACTCCCGGCCTCAGCAAGGGCCCTAACTGAAACAGGCCGTCCACGCCCCCAGGAGACAGACCTGCGTCTATCTGAGTCTGTGTCCTGTGCCTAGCGCCCTGCCTGACACAGCAAGTGCTCGATAAACAGCTGCTGAGTATGCCACTGTCACAGTTAGTGGGGGGCCACCCCCAACTGTACAGATTGGAGGCTGCCACATCAGCTGGGGGGATGGGGAAGGGGAGAACACCTTCACACGCCCGTGGTCTAGACACTTCACTCTTATCCCCAGCACCTGCCCCTCCTTCCTCCCAGGAGAATGAGTGGGAGCTTGGGTGGGCACGAGTACCCGGGGCTTCCACAAAGCAAGGAGGAGGAAAGGGCAGGCGTATCCTGGTAACAGCTTGTAGGCCTGGCTCCCAGCTGGCCTGGCTGACAGGAACTGAAAGTGCACCCTCTAGCACCCTCACCCAGGAACTCGCACACCCTCCCTGCCCTCTCAGTCACACCCATGGAAGAGAGTCAGCAGAGCACAAGAGGGAAGTTCATCTTTACAGGGTCCTCAGGAGCAAATGTAGAGGGATTCCTGTCATGGATGGGCTCCGGCCAAGTCACCCCACCCACAGTACCACTGTCTGAAAATGCTCGGCTGGAGCTTCCTTGCCTCCCATAGCTCCCCTGTCTGCAACACCTCCTTAAGCCTCACAATGTCCCTGGCATGTGATCACCCGAGCTAGAAGGTTCTTGGCCTCTCGGCTAGAAGGTTCAGAGGTCTGAAGTCCCTTCGGACGCCCAGACTTGGGGCCTGCTGCCTGCTTCATATACGGGACTTGAGCGTCTGAACATGTTGGTATCTGAGGGGTCTCCTGGGACAAGCCCCTGGGAGATGAGGGGTGAGCGCACTTACCCTCCACATGTCTCAAGTCCCACCTCGTCCTGGGCTTGGGTTAAAGAAAGGCAGTTTAGCCTGAGGCGCCAGGCAAGGCCATGTGCTCCAGTAACTGAATACTCCAGGACGCTCTCAGGATCAAAAATTACCGACATACCAAGCCCCTGGAGGGAAAGGCAGGACCAGAGCTAAGAGTAACCTCTCCCTGTAAGCTCATCTAATGTAGCACCCATAAAACATTCCCAACTGGTTTCTTCTGTGATGCGGGGGGGGGGGTTGAACCCAGAAAATGGCACATCCCAGGCAAGCACGCCACCCCTACGCTACATCCCCAGTCAAACCCCTTTTTCAATATTGTATTTTCACACAGACTGGCCTTGAACTTGCTCTCTCAGCCATGCAGATCTTGAACTTGCAATCCGCCTGCCCCAGACTCCTGAGTAGCTGTGATTTCAGGCCATTGCCTCTAGGCCTGGCTGCCTAACTGGTTTGTGAAGGTTTTGCTTGTTTGTTTTTTAATTAATTGACGCTTGGGATTTCAAAAGCACAAGCATGTCATTCCTTAGTCCCCAGCATGTCATTCCTGAGTCCCGGCCAAACAAAACACAACCCAGGGATATATTTGAGAGGAACAAAGTGGCTGCTGGACCAGCTCGGGGCTAAAGACATTCACAGGACAGACCCGCCCAGGCCAACCACCAAGGCCTAGGAAGCAGCCAGGGGGTCAATAGCAGACTAAAAACTAATAACTGAGCCAGCCCCCAGGGAGCATGCAAGGCCATGCCACTGCCCCTGTAGCCTAACCCTGTCCCAAACTCCCTGTGCCACTGTCTCAGGGTTTCTGTTGCTGTGGCAAACACCACGGCCACAAGCAACTTGGGGAGGAAAAGGTTTACTTGCTTCCACTCCCGCATCACAGTCCATCATCCAAGCAGTCAGGACACAAACCTCACTGCAGGAGCTGATACAGAGGCCACGGAGGGGTGCTGCTTACTTTACTGGCTTGCTGCCCATGGCTTGCTCAGCCTGCTTTCTTACAGAACCCAGGACCACCAGCCAGGGTGGTGGTCCTGGGTTCTGTAACACAGTGAGCTGGGCCTTCCGTGACCAATCACTGATCAAGAAAATGTACCACAGGGGTGGGAACATTTTCTCTACTGAGGTTCCCTTTTCCAAAATGTCTCTAGCTTGTGTCAATTTGACATTAAAGCTAGCCAGAAGAGCTCTGACCCTCGTCTGCCATTTTGCCATGGGGTGAATGCACAAGGGAGAGATGCCCCACCACCGCCTGTGGCAGGTGGGTGAGCTGGCCCCACCCCTCACTGGCTGCAGCACTCGGGAGAGAGGGCCCTGCACCTCACCTGGGCAGCACCGTAGAGCAGGCCTGGTGGTGAAGGTGCAGATGAACACGCCTCAGGCCTGAGAGCAGAAGAGCTGCCCCTGCCCCTTGCTGGCAGCCGCACTGGGTGAGCTAGCCAGGGCAGTGTTGGAGAGCTGGCCCCGGGGGTATGGGCACAGGAGAGCTGGCAGACTGACCAACTCAGCTACCTCCCAGACTCAGTTCCAGGGCTGTCAGTTGGCCCACCCCAACATCTACCTCATCTATGAACTGCCTGAATGAGTGAAAGGGCCAGTCCTGCAGATCCAAAGCTGCAGGATCTCCGTGACACAGGGCAACAACAGGATATCCAAGAGGAGTCCCCATGAGGATCCAGCACATACAGTGTAGCAGAAGCCAGAGGCCTCGAACCAGACCAACGACTCACTGCAATGAACATGTGCGGGTGAAGATGTGTGGACAGAAGGGTGGACTGTGGGATGGTGTTTTTAAAAATTATTGTTCTCTTCTTTTCTTTGGAGGGTTGCAAGGGCAGATACAAAAGGATGGGGAGATGAGTGGGATTGGAGTGCATGATATGAAATTCACAAAGAATCAATAAAAAGTTAAAAAAAAAAAAAAAAACTAGCCAGCACAACCACCCCCTCTTTTGCCCTCAATGGCCACCTGTAGGTTTCTGACCTAAGGCCCACAGAGAGCCATGCCTAGACTGTTAACACCTTGTCTTCTTGATGAAAAACCACTCCTTTGTTTTCTTTAATTTATCATTCAAATTTGCATTTTATTCAATTATTGGTGTAAGCAACTAGCCACCGAGTCTCGGCAGCAGCACCCACAGCCCTCACCGGTGCTTTCGCTCCACAGCATTGCTGCAACATTCTCATTTACAACGTCTTCACAATCAGGGTCCCTTTCATGTGCACTCCTTCCATGCAAGGTCACCCACCCAGTGCTACTATCAGGTGGGTCGGCTGATACGGCTTCCAAAGCCGTGAGCCAAACTAAAATGATTTTCTTTATAAGGTACCAGCCTTGGGCATGTAGGTACAGCAGCAGGAAACAGGCTAGGACGGCATACAGATTCACCAAAACTACCAGCTCCACTTCGCAGACCGTAACAAGATGCCTATGCTGCGTATGAAGCCACATAGCTAAGCTCCCAGGGAAAGAGGGGCCAGGCAAGTATGACCAGGCACTGGCTCCCTATCTACAGGACGATATTCCTGACTGGGGGGACTTTGGGCAGGAGGCAGGTGCCACACAGCCACTTCCCCCTCTCCTGAGAAGGACTAGAGAACAAGCACACGCACCTCGGGACAAGGAGAGGGCTTAGAAGAGAGAGGATGGAGCCGAGGGAAGAACCAGAGATGGCAAAGGGCACCTAGGCCAGCCTGACTCCACAGGCTCATCTGCTTTCCAGGGCCAGCATGAGGACTTTGCTCAGCAGCGCAAAGTTCACATAGGGTGTGACAGCTTTTGATCAAGACCCTGACAGAATGCTGATTCAGCATGGCAAGTAACTCCTCAGATACACACCCAGGGAAGCTTGTGTGAAGGCCCGTGAGGAATGAGAGACCGTTCTTCATCTTACTCTTTGAATTCTGTCCCCCTTCCTACCCACAACTCCCCTCCTTGGCCACTGCTGTCTCCCAGGAAGGCAGAAGACTCTGGAATAAATCATATGGCAAATGTCCCTTTCATTCGAATGGCACCATTTCACCAACTTCTAATCATAGGGTTGGTGGCCCAAGGGATACAAACCAAGTTGGCCCCTGAGCTCTAAGGATGCCAAGAAAGGGATAACAGAAACCAAGCTCTCAGCTACTCATGATGGGAAGATGAGAAGCTGTGTGCTACTAACACAAACTGAGATTCTCTTGGGGGTTGGAGCAGAAACCCTTCAATGGGAGGCCTGATCACGGGAGGAGGAGCCCTCTGGGGTGGACCTGTAAGTCTGTGAACAATCTTTCAATCATGTCAGAAGACAAAAACATCCCAGGGCCGTCAGGTGAGCAGGCCCCAGGACAAGGAGAATACAGGGCAACAAATGCAAACAGGTCTAACTGCAGCTGAGAGGTCTCAGCCTCTGTACATAGAAAACTCAAAGCATGGCTCAATGAGAAAGCAGAACTACCTTCCAGCAGTGCACAGAATCAGGGGAGTTTCTCACTGAGTCTGAGATGCTGCTTAGAGCTTCTACTGCTCCCCAACTCATATAGGGTACACCTGAGATTCTTACGAGCTGCCCTCTCCTTGGTTTCACTGGGACTCTGTAGGAAAGCAGCTCTGACTCATTGGAAGCCTGTGGCTATGAGTTGGGGCTCATTATACCTGACACTCTTAGTTGGGGGCATGAGGATATAAGCCTGTCATCCCAGTACTCGGGAGGCTTATACAGGAGGATCATGAGTTCAAGGCCTATAAGTAAGTCCCTATCTCAAAAAGTTAAATTTAAAAAATAAACAAACAAACAAAAAAAACACAAGGAATATAGAAGACCCCTTGGCTTGGCACAAGCAAGTCCTGGGTTACAACCCTGATACTTCCAAAACATGGGAGACAACTGACATGCTGACCTATCATGGGAACGCAGCAGTAGGAAGCCAAGCTTTCTGCAGAACATCCTCCAACCTGTCCCCTTAAGGAGGTTGCTGGACTCAGCCAAGCTCAACATTTCCAAGGACAGTTCTACAACCACCCTGAGATTTCTCTTCCCAAGGAGGCCTTGGCCAGCTGTGGAAACTCCCCACCTCTGTCAGCTTTCCCAATAAATATGCCTCTCCAAGACCTGGGTCACCTTTTCAATCATCTTTCGTGATGGCCCCAGAGAACCAGCTCAGTGACAGGAGGCTTTCTTTGAGGGTGTGGCTAGTTCCAATCCAGACTGAGAATCTTCCAGAAAGAAACAAGCCTTGAGGCAGCCTGGAGCCTCAAACCCAAACATAGCTGCTGGAACTGCCTGTGACCACCTGGCCAGCCCAGATGAGCAGGTAAGACCCCATCGATACCTACCCATACTTATTGCAATTCTTAACAGAGGGTCAAAGGCTAGGTGCAAAGTTCTAGTCCTGGCCTCTTGGACTTTGCATAGTTTTCCCCTCTAAGTGTGTCTCACTGTTTAAAGTTTACCCCAGAGATCACCTAGCACAAAGATCATTGCAGAGCACACGCTGCTTGCTGGCTCAAACCAAGAGGCACAAAGTGTAAATGAGAGAATCCCACATGCCCATCAGCTTTAACGGCCCAGGGTTGTTCCTAAAAAACAGCAGGCACCCACTACATGATTGCTATGTTCAACACTCTCCTAACCTTAGGAGCCAACTAAGATGCCACTGGCTCCATTTCCCACATCTCAAACAGAGAGATGCATTTGGTCCTCTAGTTTCCCCATGCTTACCTCAATTCCAAACACAGTATGTGGAGAATTGTGCTCTTCTATCCCTATCCTTCCTAACACCCTCTCCCACTGAAATCACAGCTCATGCTATCAGGCTCAATAAGAAACCAAGTGTCAGTAACACAAGCCTTTAATCCCAGGACTTGGGAGGCAGAGGCAGCGGGATCTCCAAATTGCAGGCCAGCCTGGTCTACAGAGTTGAGTTCCAGGACAGCCAGGGGAACACAGAGAAACCTTATCTCAAAAAAAAAAAA
>NW_026596158.1:3899699-3966233 GCF_907164565.1 Psammomys obesus | reverse complement strand
AGGAGGAGGAGGAGGAGGAGGAGGAGGAGGAGGAGGAGAAAGAGGAGCAGAAGCAGATCCCAAGCAGGATGTAGTGCTATCTATATTCTTGTAATGCCAGCACTCTGAAGGGCAAAGCAAGCGGATTCAGAGTCCCAGGCCAGCCTGTGCTACAAAGTAAAACCCTGTCTAAAAATTTTAAAAAGCAGATGCCAGCCAGGCTATACAGAGAAACCCTGTGTAGAAGAAAGGAAAAAAAAAAAAAAAAAAAAAAAAAAAAAAAAAAACAGATCCCAGATGATAATCCTTCCTGCTCCCCCAGAGCAAAGTCTGGAGAGGTCACTGGGCACCACACCTACGAGCTCAAGGATGCACCCTACTTTCTCAGTCTATACCTCTTAACCTTTGATTAGCTGTCCCTCCCCAACACTGAGAGAGCCCGTCTGTCTACACTTCCTCCCAACAGGACCACCGACCCTTTAATTATATAGAATTATGGCAGGCCTGAACTGAGCAAGAAACTGGGCTAGTTAGGCTCAGCATTAAACCTGCAGTGGAAATAGAGAGGAGACAACCTGCAGGTAGAAAATGAGGCACTACAGAGTTGATCAGATAGAGGAAAGTGTCTTGGAGGAGCTGACGTTTGGGCTAGGAAAGAATCAGGAAAGTGCTGGCCTGATTAACGGGGATTCCACGCCCACTCCAAATACTACCCACACTTTCCCTCGCTTTTGGGGAAAAGCCTAGGGATCTGGCGCCCAGACCAGGCTGACCATCCTAGCGGAAGGGCGTGGCAGTGAACAGATTTATCAAACTCCGATCCCGGCTACACACAGTGAGGTCGCCACAAGCTGGCTCCAGGAGAGACCCAATGGCCAGTGGGCAACCGCGAACTTGCAGGGACTCTGTGGGTACCACTCGCAGCCAGGCGCTAGGTTCCGGTGCCCGCGAGAAGAATCGCGCCGCCCGAGGGCCACAGAGAAACCTCAATTCGAACCCCGGAGGCTGTCACCAACTGTCCAGCTCGGAACGCCGAGGCAGGCCACCTCCACGCGCCCGCGGGCAGGAGCGAGGAACAAACTGCACTCACCGCGCGGCGGACGCCATGTTCACTCGGCGCTAGCGTCACGTGGAGTGCGGCGTCAGCTGAACCGGCCCGGGTTCCGCCAAGGCGGGCGGGGCGGGGCCAGGGGCGGGGCTTGAAGTGGGCGGGGCGGCCCCGGTCCCTCCTCCTCAGGCTCCGGACAGCACACCCAGAAGAGGCGGAACCCCGGTGAGTTCAGGATCTAAGCTGGACGTCTCAGGCTCCCGCCAGGACCTAGGATGGACCTGAGCAGCAACCACGAGGCTTTCCTTCTCTTCGTGGGAAGAAGTGTGCTGAGACAGGAGATGAACTGATGCTAGGTCAGCCCCTGACCTTATGTTGTGGCAGCCCACCCGTGAGAAAGACACATGGGGAGGAAGAACCACAGGAAGAAAGACAGCATAGGGAGGAAAGCAGAGAGCTTGGGCATCTGGAGTAAAAGAAGCCTTCAGGAACCGGAGTGTGAGAAGGGCATCTCTGGCTGGAGAGATAAGCAAGACCTTCAGGGCCTTGAATATAAGGTTGGGAAGCTACATCTAATAGAATCTAGTCCAAGTCTCCACAAGTGCAGAATGGAGGAGCTGAAGGAAGAGAAACGGGGGTGGGGAGGGCACAGAGCCCCGCCCTGGTGATAGGGTGGAGTCCTACAGAGAAGGGAGAATCAGAAGGCAGGTGTTGCCCTCCCTATTCTCAGAAGGTTTCCAGCACTTACAGACCAGGCACTGGTTCAAATTCTTTGCACGAAAGCCCCAAGAGGTAAGTACTGACATGGAACCATTTTACAGACAAGGAGACTAAGGCTCAGAAGGGTAAGTAACATGCCTGAGCTCACATGATTCACGGGTTCTTGAGAACTCAGAAACACACATACATACACACACAGTATATTGGCTCCGTCTTCAGCTACAGAGTCTCAACTCCCTAATAAGGGACACTTTTTAAAAATAGCAAAGGATGAGGGGAGAGCTATTCGTGTCCATTTGTCGCAGGAAAACCTACCCCCAGCTAATCACAGCCCCACTTCTTTTGACACAAAATATGTCAAAATTAAGCCAACTGCCAGCTTAATGCTTATTAATGTGTAAAAGAAGTAATTATCCTAAATATTTACAAAAGAGAGGCAGGGAACGTTGAATGGAGCGTTCTCTCTGTGGCTGTAACGGGAAGTACTGCCCACGGCCGCTGCCCACCCAGCCCCATCTGCACAGTGGGTCTCTAGGCAGGGTCTGCTCTGATAGTGGTTTTGTTACGTCAGACACTCCCTGCGTCTCCCCACCCCTCCCCATCAGAGGTTCCAGAGGGACCGCCCCTCCCCCGCTCTTGCTCAAGAACCTTTCCAGCCAGCCTGACAACATCCCTCACTGCTCTCCATCAGATCTCATCATGCCTCCTGCCACCTACCACAGCTCCCCCTCACCCCCCGAGGCTGAGGCAGAGAGAGCCTCCCTGTGCCTCCTTGCTCCCACCCAGCAGAGGCTCTGGCAGGGACTACCGGAGAAGCCGCTCGGGGGTGTGGGAGAACATTATGGAGTTACTCATGCAGGGCAGACCCAGACGCTGCTGGGAGCCAGGAGGCAATTGGGGAAAGATTGATTTTAGAGAGTTGGCGTGGGAGTGTGTAAATTAGCTGAGGAAGTGCACCAGGCGGTGCGCTCATGCCTCTCAGTGCGCCACATCACCTCTAAGGTCATGCGTGGGTCCTTGGAGACAAAGTCTGGCCTGGTGATGGCCTACAGGTGGCTGAGAGGTAGCTGCTTGTTAGCCTAATTGCCAGAAGTGCCCTGTCTAGCCACACCTTCAGGTCCTCCTTCCCCCTATGGCACTGTGTCAGACCAGCTGTTCCTGCCCTACACACCCTCTCTGCCTAAGCTACTACTCCCCCACAGGTCCGTGGACACTGCTGACCACTGGCTGGGTCCTCTGACTCATGTTGATTCATGTCAACATGAGATGCGATGCGTGCGTGCGACAGATAGGGGACAGGATAGATTCCCAACCTCATTTCTCCCAGGTAGGACAGGAAGGCGTGTGACAGAGAGGATGTGATATATTAGTTATTTTACTCATCACTATACCCCAGAACCTTACAGAAGCCACTTTAAAGGGGGGACAGTTCGTTTGGGCCCATGCTTCCAGAGGCTGTGATCATTATCCTGAGTTGTCACCCTGACATACCCAGAATCACTTGGAGAGTCTGAGGGACGGGCTGTTTAAATTGAAATTTCCCTGGGAGAGGGATTGTCTGGATCAAGTTTGTTGATGTGGGGAGGCCCAGCCCACTGGAGCTGGCTCCGCCCCCTACACAGGTGGTCCTGAATTGTATGACTAAAGATAGAAAGCTGAACACAAGCCAACAAGCAAGTGAATGTGCATGCGTTCATGTCTCTCTGCCCTTGACTGTGACTAGCTTTGTGCCTTCCCTGCCTTGACGTCCCCAGAAGGATGGATTGCAGCCATCATCATCAGAATCGTCATCAGAACTAAGCCCCTTTCTCCCCTAAGTTGCTTTCTGCCAGAGTACTCATCAGAGCATCGGAAACAAAGCTAGAACAAGATGGCAATAGTCCATCGCAGCAGGGACTGCACAGCTCCTGGGGCGGCTCCATTTATAGCAGCAGGAGTGTGGGGCTGCAGCTCCTTACATCTTGGTGGATCAGGAAGCAGAAAGCTCAGGCCAGAACCAGAAGCAGGTATCACCTTCAAAGCCTTCCTCCCAGAGACCTGCCTCTGTGAACTAGGCCACAGTCCAAAGGTTCCGAAGTCTCCCAAGACAGCTCCGTCAGCTGGGGCCAAGTGTCCAGACACATGACTATAAAGAACAGTTCTCCTCCAAACCATAGCACATACTTGGGAGGCCATCCTGTCATGGTACTAGCAGGCCCTCGTCCTTACCCACTGTAATAATGCTGGGGTCAACCTTAGCTTTCCTGTTTCTAAGGCCAACAGGGACTGTAATGTTCTCCAGACTACAGCCCCAGGAAGGCCCTACATCACCTCCAGTTCCTCTTGCCCTCCTTTCCTGCCCCAGTTCATCGAGGCATCCATCTTCCTGCAGACAAAAAGGCACGGAGCAGCCGAGGGGCCTTCCCTGGGAAGCCCCCGTCACTGCGTCAGATGAAGTGGTCCCTGCTGGGTGCTTTGCCAGGGTCTACGAGGCAATTCAAGATGAGAAATGGAATGGTGGCTTCAGAAAAGCAAATCATTCCAGCAGCCCCCTTCAACACCTCGAAGAAACAAGCTCTTTTTGTGTGTGTGAAAATGGGGAATATATTGTTTTTCAGTGTTTGGAAGACTATTTTCTCATCTTGAAATCACAAGCTGCTTTCTTCCAGTGAGACTTATAAATACATCCAATTATCGACATTCAATATAGGAAATAAAGTTCTGAAATTGTTTTCTTCCCCACGTACAGAGCGGGCCGGCTGGGTTGCACAGGTGATAATTACTTTTATTTCTTAAAATGAGCTGAATCAGTGTGGAGCGACTGGCAGGCCACCTTTTATTGCTTCCCCCTTTATTGCACTGCCCATGTTGTGCTGGGCTATTCATTGGTGTAACTCCATTGCCCTATTTTAAGATCGTGATTAAAATGAATGGAATTCCTAATTTCCATGTAATTTCCTAAGTTCTGGAGTGGGAAGACCTCATCCTGTAGAGGGTATCCAAGACAGAAAGTCCTGGAGAATGTGCTCTCTCCCTGCCCAGATCCAAGTTACTAGATGCCTTTGTTGGACAGTGTTTGGTCTCTAATGGTATTCAGAAGGTGTCACATTCAAGGACTTCCATTAAGGTAGGCCTGTGGGAAATCCCCTACAGCCTGCCTTCAGCAGTCATCTCTCATTTTGTCCATGCAGATATCAAGACTGGGTCATCTATGAGACAGGTATGGTGAGGCATGCCTGTAACCCCAGCACTCAGGAGACTGAGGCAGGAGGATCACAAATTCAAGGCCAGTCTGGTCTACTGTCTTAGTTACTGTTCTACTGCTGTGAATAGACACCATGACCAAGGCCATTCTTATAGAAGAAAGCATTTAATTGGGGCTGGCTTACCAGAGGTTTAGTCCATTACCATCATGGCAGGGAGCATGGCAGCACACAAGCAGACATGGTGCTGGAGAAGTAGGTGAATGTTCTATATCCTGCCTCCAGGCAGCAGGAAGAGAGAGAGAGAGAGAGGAGAGAGAGAGCAAGTTTTGAAACCCCAAAGCCCAAACCCAGTGGCACACTTCCTCCAACAAGGCCACACCTCCTAATCCTTCTAATCCTTTCAAACAGCTCCATTCCCTGATGAACTAAACATTCATACACATGAGTCTGTGAGGGCCATTCTCATTCAAACAACCACAACTACAAAGCAAGACTCTGTAAAAATGGTGATGATGATGATGGAGAGGTGAAACCTGTGTCTTCTCCCTCTCCTGCTGGAATTGCTGCCGACCTAACCCCACCCGCTCTTCCAACTCAGTGCTTGTCTCTCCTCCTTGTGACCTCTGTCTTTAAGTACCTATTCTATTCCATAACTGCTCTCTTCCATGACCTCTTTCTTCCATGGCATCTCTCTACGGTGACTCCTTCTTTCCATGACCTCTTCTTTGACGTCTCTTTTCAGTGACCTCCTCCTTCCATGACCTCTCCCTTCTGTGGCTTCTTCGTTCCATGACCTTTTCCTTCCGTGGCCTCTTCTTTCATGACCTCTACATTCTATAACCTCTGCCTTCCATGATCTCTGCCCTCTATCACCTTTCCCTTCCATGGCCCTTCCCTTCCATGGCATACCTCTTCTGCGTATGACCACCAAGGGTTCCTGGACACCTGCCCATCTCTCTGTATCTCTGCTTATCTCAAGGCCTCGCATTCATCAGTCTTCAACAGCAAACAGACCTTCAATTCAGCTCCCCAATTCAGAAGAGGGGTGCGTTGGTGGGGGAGGGGCTATCACATAACACAGAAGAAAGGCAGGCTTAAGAGCCAGAGGGATGGGGTTGGGGAGATGGCTCAGTAGGTAAGTAATTGCTTTGCAAGAACCAGGACCTAAGTTCAGATCCCTAGTACCCAGGTAAAAGCTGGGCATGGCAGCAGACATCTGTGACTCCAGTGCTGAATGTAAAGGTCAAGGTTGGTAGATGCCTTGAATTTGTTGGCTGGCTATACTAGCTGAATTGATGAGCCCAAGGTTCAGAGAGACCCTGTCTGAAAAAATAAAGCAGAGAGTGATAGAGGAGGCTACCCAGTATTGACATCTGACCTCTATAAACATGTTTACACACATGCAAACAATACATACATCACACTCAATACACACACAAAAATAAAAGGAAGGAAAGATAGGAAGGAAATGCAAGCAAATGGACAGGACCTGGGAAGGCTGGTACCAAGTGCATCCCTAGGCCATACTCTTGGGACTAGCGCAACTATTATTTCTGCCAAGACAGTTGCTTCCACCTCTGCCCCTTGGCACAAGATTACACTAACACTGAATCCTGGCTTCATTCTCTACATGGCTAGAGTGCTTGCAGGAGCTTTCAAACGCTGTGTTTGTCTTGTCCCCTGTCGCCTCTGGTGAAGCTGGGGATGAAGGAATATAAGGCATCTGTTTGTTAGCTTTCTCATTGCTGTGACTGAACACACAGAAAAAGATTCCAGGGGGGGAGTTTTCTTTCCTCATGGTTTTAAAGGGTTCAGTCCCTAGTCACATGACTTCACATGCTTGGGCAGAGCATATTAGGAGCAGAGTGTGGCGGGGAACCTTCTTCACCTCCTGGTGGATGAGAAGCCCAGAAATAGAGGAAGAGGCCCCCAGTGGTGGTCCAGGCCTTCAATCCCAGCACTCTGGAAGCAGATGCAGGCAGATCTCTGAGTTGGAGGCCAGCCTGGTCTACAGAGTGAGTTCCAGGACAGCCAGAGCTACACTGAAAAACCAACCAACGAACCAACCAAACAAACAAACAAAAACATAAAGGAAGAGGCTGGAGACAAGAACTCCAAAGGGCCCACCTCCTTGTTTCTACAAGCCCTCTCCAAATAGCACCATAAGCTGGGGACTTTCAGCATGACATGCCTGGGTGGGGGGGGGGCATTTCAGACTTGAACTATAATAGCACCTCACTGTGTTCTGGTCTCAAGATGAGAAGTTGTTGGCAGAAATACACAAAGCCCAACAGTGCAGTGATGGATCCATTTGGGGTACAACCATCCTTCCATACAACATATCAAAGAGGTTACCCCCATAATCCTACCCTGAATATTGCAATTGAAAAGTCCCAAACTCAGCTGTTTTAATTTCGGCTAAGTACTGGCTTCTTGGTTTTAATCATGGTATGATTTTTAACTTCAGTTTACATGTGGCGATACATGCACGTCATTTTGTTGGCTCTGAAGTTCTTCTCTGGCCCTGCCTCCATGTCACTGCTAGATGAAGATTCCCCAGCCATGAAATGCTCACTTGGGACTGTGTGATGAGAAAGCATGAACTATAAAGTCAGCAGGCTTGGCCAGAGTCCAGGGAGAAAGAATCTGGTCTTCCCATTTTGAGACCAAGTGGTCTTCGCCTCCTAGGAAGGGAACTTCCGAAAGTAAGAAGGAGTTTTGAACACCAGGGCTCTTGGGGGATAGTTTGACATGATACAAATGTGGTGTTTTCCTTAGTGTGACACTGAACATTGTGAAAGAACATGGGCAGTAAAGAAGAACATTGAATTAGTTAGGGTTCTCTACAGGAACAGAACTGACAGAATTGTGTGTGTGTGTGTGTGTGTGTGTGTGTGTGTATAATATATATATAAATAATAAATTCCATATATACATATATATACATACATATATGTATACATATATATGTACATACATATATACATATATTATATATACATATATATATGTATATGTATATATACATATATATGTGTATGTATATATATGTATATATGGAATTTATTATTTTATTAGGTGTATTATAGGCTGTGGCCCAGCTAGTCCAACATGGCTGTCTACCGATAGAATGTCCAAGAATCCAGCAACTTTTCAATTCACGAGGCTCAGCTGGTCTTCCGGGTATGTCTGAATCTCCAGGAAGTAGGCTCCAATGCCAGTGAAGCAGGAGTGAAGACAGGCAAAAAGCAAATGCTTCCTTCTTCCCTTATATGGGGTGGCACCAGAGAGAGGCATCACCCAGATCTAAGGTGTATCTTCCCACCTCAGAAGATCTAGATTTAGGATAGGCTTTTCGACTTCAAATAATTTAACCAAGAAAATATCCTCACACATGTACCCAGTCACTTATAAGAGGGTTGGGGTCATGGAATAGATTCCAAAGTTTCCCTCAGAGTTTTCTCCTATCTGTGGCCATGCCCTAGCCTTGTGATACCCTGGGTCCCCTCATCCCAAGATGGAGTCTATTTTCACCAGTTCCAGACTCTGGAAATCAGTGACTAGAAGATTTGCTTTAAATAAGGAAACGTTAGCAAATGCAGAAAAAGTGCTCAGAACCCAACGATCGGGTTCTAGTCTCTTGCCATTCAGGAAGCCCTGACATGGCACTCATGGGCAGATGCCCTAGCGAACCCACGGAGGGTGACATGGATGGCACAGTTGCAAGGCCATCTTAAGTTACTCAACCCCCCTCTACCCCACAGCTGGCTCCGAGCCATAAACGACTCCTGTGGAGACCAGCTAAGTGGGCTCCAGACCCACGAGTGACAGCTAACCACGGTGGGGCAGGCCACAATTTCAAAATCACACATGACCCAAATCGGAAAGAAGAGATCCTAGCACCACGCTGTCCAGAGCCACACCCGGGGCAGATGCTGCAAGCGCTTTTTTCCAATGGAGCCAGTCTGGGAGGCTCAAGGCCCTGCAGCACTGGGAACCAAGTATGTCCGCCACCCGACCTCGGCCTGGAGCACGGTGTGGAAAAGGCTGCAGGGTCCCGATTCCGTTTGGACGCCATCATGATCCGCTGCTGACCCGGCTGGGCTTAGAACCACCTGGGTGGTGAGGCACATCACTGGGAGGGCCTTTCTGTAGAGGATCCACCGAGTAGGCAGCAGCATCTCATAGGCTAGGAACCTGGATGAATAAAGCGGGGGGGGGGGGGGGGGGGGAGAAAGCCAAGCCTGAGTGGTACCTTCTCCCTTTTCTCTGCTGCCTGGCTGCCATGTTGTGAGCTACCCTGCCCTGCCCTGCAGTGCTATAGGGGTCAGGCAGTGGCCGTTGAGGAAGGGAGCATTTCAGATGGTGCTTCCTGGGAAATAGACCTGAAACCCATCGGGATTCTGCGAGTTTCTATAGAAACCTCTCCTGGGACTACCAGGGTCACCCAGAAGGGTTTTTAAGAATGAATGTTAGATTTGCCTAACAAGCGACTGAGCTAAACATGGGGACCTCAGCTGCACAGACGAGGGGGCACAAAACAAGACTGGCGTGGAGCGCACAGAGAAGAGCATCGCACAGTGCTTGGCAAGAGAAAAAAATTAAGGAATGAAAGATTTCTTGGCACTCATGGCTCCAGAGCGTTTCAGTACATCGCAGCAGGAAAGGCACGGTGGGCCTGCTTATGTCATAGTGGCAGAGACGGGTCACATCACGATAGACAAGGGAGCAGAGAGTGAGACAGGAAATAGAGAGACAGCAGACCTCTGAGGCCCTTCCTCCCCCTACCCCATGACCTTGTTTCCAGTCCCTCCTCAAAGAGCACCATCAACTACTCGCAGGAGGCACAGCTTGGAGTAAGCATTGGAAAAACCAGGATTGTCAACCACGCAGCCCTGTTGTCTTGGAAGGAAGGAAGGAAGGAAGGAAGGAAGGAAGGAAGGAAGGAAGGAAGGAAGGAAGGAAGGAAGGCCGGCCAGTGAAAGAGGTCAAAGAACCTGGTGATTTTTTTTTTTTTCTATTCTGTTAGGAGGCAGCCTCTGCCTAAATTCCTCCAATACCCTGAGCATTGTTTAGGCCCTAATCCTGGGACCTGTCTCTCCGTGACTAGAATTCATCCCCATCAAAGGGGACATCTACATTGCATCCACACATCCACCAAGGCTAGAATCCATCCTTACGCTTATTACATAATCTTCCTTGTAGGCCCTAGCCCTGAGCTCTGTTGATCAGCCAATAGAGCCCATTCTTATTGGAGAGGTCACAGGTGCTTTGCCACTTTGCAAGGGAGTGCTGATGTCACTGAAGCTTTTCTGTGAGAGCTTTTGTCATGTGGAGACCTTCCCCACACCTGACCCCATCCTCAAGTTTTACTATGCTTACGTGTGTACAAAGAATAAACCACACACCAGCCTTTGGAAGCCTTGACCTAATACCTGGTGTTTTATTCTTCACCTCTCAAGCATTGGCGCATCGTCTCCCTGCCATCCGTGAGGCTCTCGGGGTCCTCAACAACTAGGGACTAAGTGTTCAACACATAAGCCTGCAGGAGATGTTTCAGATTCTAACCAAACAGTAGGGGACTTGACCTGGGTGTCCAGGAGGGGTAACGTGGAGACCATTAGGAGCCCAGAGGTCATTCCAAGACTACCCTTGAGTATCAGAGCTTGTAGGGAACCAAGCTCAAAGCCAAGGGAAGAAGCACTATGTCCGCTGTGCTGAAGAAAAGGGTCCTGCAGTTGAGACCCATGACAAAGGCTTGACCTGACCAAGCTGAAGAGCCACTTCCCTTTCTTTTGCTCTGATAAACGCTATGTGCAAACGCAATTGGGGTAGAGTTTCTTTGTCTTACATTTCCTCGTCACGCTCCATCACTGAGGGAAGTCAAGGCAGGAACTGAAGCAGAGGCCGTAGAGAAATGCTGTGTCACGGCTTGCTCGTCCTGCATTTTTTAATACAACCCACCTGCTCAGGAGAGGCACTGCCCGTGTTACTAACAAAGAACCTGCTCCCCCAGAGTTGCCCATAAGCCAATATGCTGGAGGCATTTTTGCAGTTGAGATTTCCTCTTCCCAGGTGCCCTGGCGGGCAGGGGAGCTTCACCCTACTGAAGAAACCAGCTATTACATATCAGTCATCACTCAGAAAAAAATTAGCAGATACTTAAGAAGCTGCCGCTGCCCAGCTCTGTTCAGACAGCAGAACAGTGTCAGAATCAGATGCCAAGTTCACAGGCTGCAGGGCGAGCTAGAAAAGTCCTCACTCCCTTCTTTGTTCTTTCTGGACATTCAGGTCAAAGAGCCTGTGGGAAAAAAAAAAAAAATCACGATTTTATCTGGAATTCAAAGATCAATATCACACTCTCTATTTAGGGCCTGAGGGAAAATAGATTGAAGCTTGTCTGACAGTGGGAAGGCCAGAGGCAGGTGCCCCAGCACAGGGGGCTCTGCAAAGGGACATCCGACCACGGTGCCCAGGCTACAAGGCCACCCGCAGAGCCAGCTGTCTGCCTCAGCATCAGGCCTCTCCAAGCTAATGGGAGTCCCAGAGCCTCTCAGCACAGGGGGTGGTGGAGGTGGGCAGCCAAGCCTTTGTTCACAGAGACCTGGGGGAACTCACCTCAAACCTGCACCAGGTACCATCTGTGTTTGAAAGGAGGAGGTAGCCAAAGCCAGGCGGAGAAGAACTCACTTAATCTTCTTTGTGGCACTCCACACCACAGAAAACTTTCTGTCTCTGATGTCAAAGGCAAACCCTGTCCTTGCTATCGCCAGGGACCACTTGCTTGTGTCTGGGCTGTATTGTTGCTGTGATCAAATGCTTGACAGAAAGAACTTAAGGGGAGGGAAGGTTTATTTTAGTTTACAGTTTCAGAGGGTTTTAATCCACGATCAGTTACTGCATGTGCTTGGGCTGAAGAACTTCATGATGGCGTTGGGAGTGCTCTTTCGTGTGTGTGTGTGTGTGTGTGTGTGTGTGTGTGTGTGTGTGTGTGTGGTGGAGGCTTCTTCACCTTGTTACAGACAAAAGTAGAGACAGAAAAAGGTATAACCTTTAAAGGTACATGTAATGGAAGTTTTGGTTTTTTAAAAAGCTCGGTTACGTTATGTAAATATGTTTTTGTTTTTAGTTGGGATTTTAGTTGGGCTTTAGATTGTCCACAGCTGATAACTGCCTCCTGCAGGACGTGGTCTTTGCCAGCAGGTGAAGGCCTGCCTCATGCCACATGGAGAGGGACGTGGTCTAGGACTCTGAGGGATGTAAATACAAGGCCCAGGGAGAGAAGGTGTGGCAGTTTGGAGAGAGGAGAGATGGATGGTGTGGAGAAGACAGATGAAGAGAAACGGTTCAACTCAGGGGCTTGGAGGAGACCGCTGGCTGCTTTTGCTGTTGATGGAGACTGGTATGGTCCCCAAAGAACCCATTGTTCCTAAACAGCTGGGGGAAGGATAGGGGTCTGCAGTCCCTTGCCCCACTAACCTAGTTGGTTCCTTATCTCCCTCTAGGAAGAATTCTTCACATTGAACGTCCTCCAAAGCCTACTCCTGTGCCCTCCCAATACCCCGGATAAGATGGCCGAAACTGAGGGTGGAGAGATGACTCAGTGGTTAAGAGCACTTGCTGTTCTTGCAGAGGACCTGGCTTTGGTTCCCAGCACTTACGTGATGGCTCACAACTGCCTGTAACTCCAGCTCCAGGGGACCCATCACCTACTCCTGCTCTCCCAGACCTCACAAGGCATACTGTGTACATATATACATCTAGGCACACACATATAAAATAAATTTAAGTTTCACAAAAAGAAGTTTACCTGGGGTGCTTACATTTGGGACCAGGCCCTGCTGTCTGGAGAGCTCACTAGACTGCTGCTCCTACCCCAAGACAAAATGGATGAAGGAAAAGGAAGGAAGGAGGGAAGGAAGGAAGAAAGGAAAGGAGGGAGAGAGGAAGGAAGGAAGAAAGGAAGAAAGGAAGGAGAAAGCTAAGCCTTCTTGACCTTGTGTTTCAATTCTTATTATCTGGAGTAAAGAAAGGCCTCTTCATCTAAGGAGAGAGAAAGTTATAGCTTGTGGTTGTGATGGCTGAAAATTGGAGGCCATGTGTGTCACTGATAACTGAACTCTTGTCTGTCCCGTGGCAGATTGGTGAGACCAGCGCAGAGGCCTGTCCGAGATCTGCAGGTGCCCGAATGGGAACTGTCTACACAGTGGTAATGAGAGGCGGGCAGGCGTTCACCAAGTGTGTGTGCCAGGTCCTTAGAGCAAGAGGCGGGCTGTGGATTCTCCACAAACATGGGTTTATGTGCTTAAAGCACTTAAAAGTCTAGGAGAAAATAAACCGAAGAGATTGTTTTCAGAGACATAGCAAAGTATCGTGAAGGAGTCAACTGGGCCCAGAATCTATGGGAGCTACTCCAGACACCCCCATTGTACCCTGACACCAACCCGTCCTTTCTCAGCTCCTGGCTCCATAGTTACGGGTCCAACCCTGTCCAGAGGGAGGAGCTTAGAATTTTGTGTTTTTTAATGGGAAGAATAGACAAGGCTTTCCTGGCTGATCCCAAGGGGACAGCTGAGGCCCTGAGGAGTGAACCTGCCTTGTCTGGCGGGTGTTCAGGTCCTGTGAACCTACTCCGGTCCTCTGCTCTCCAGTCTTCCACACTCATGGCTCCATCTGTCAAAGTCTAAGCAGCCTTCACTACAGAAAGCCCCTCCTAATTCAGGCTCTAATCTCCACTCCTGACCTCTGACCTCTGACCTCCACCCCCATTCTACTAGCCACTACCTGGGACCCTCCAGTCTCTCAAGGCTACCCTTCATACCTCCCTCTCCCCTGACCTGGCCAGGGCCTGCTAACTCCTCCGGAGAGAAGCCAGCCCTTCAGTGGGGTTTCTGCCAATGAGAGAGAAAATGGTATTCTTGGCTTTTCTTCACCAGAAGGCAATGTCCTCCCAGTCTTGCCCAGGATTTGCAAGACAGCTCCCAGCCCCTCCCCCTTCCTGATTTCCTGCCTTCTCTTGGTTTCCATGGATTCAGAGATTTGCTCCCAGCACCTGAGTCCCAAGGGAGGGGGTGGAAATGAGGGAGGGAGTGGCCCAGTGGCTAGAGGAGGGGGAGGGGAAGAAGCCTTGGATCAGTTCCACACACATTCACTGACCCAGCATCTAGAGATCCTCCCAGGAAGCGCTGGGGAGGGTCAGGTACCCAACATATCTCACTTCCCTTTTGGGGGGCACAGAGTGGGGGCAGTAAAGGAGCTCCAGGAAAAAAAATCACTCCCTGCTGAGAGCCAGCATCAAATCAACTCACTGAGGGACTCACCTCCTTGACCCACAGGGTATCCTGAGTGTGACCACCGCAAGAGGGGACACTGTGTAAACTGAATGCTGGCTGAAAGAGCTGCCTCCAACTGTGACCATTGTCCTTAGCCTCTGACCCTGCTGTGTTCCAAATCCTAAGACCTGGGTCCAGACAGCTCTGGGGCCTGGCATTCAGTAGGCTACAGAGAGAGGTCAAAGACCTTGATGGGTCATTCTCAATCCTGCCCAGGAACTTCATGGCTCCTAAGTTTCTGAGGTGCAATGAGGAGGATGGGAAGGTGGCCACTGAGTACCCTGGGAGTATCCACCTCGCACAGAGCAGCCCCAGAAGACCTGCTGGGCTGTTACTGGCTCCTTGTACTTTGCCAGAGCCTCTGGTACATGCACAGTGAAAAGAGAAGGGATGGGCACTGTCACTGTGGTTCTCTCTCTCTCTCTCTGACATATGTTTGTGGGTACATGAATTAGCATGTGAGTGGGTGCCACTATGCGAGTGAACACGTACACGCATGTTGGCACACACGTGTGGGTGCACGTCAGCTGTCTTCCACACTTACCCTCCACATTATTTCGTCTGTCAGGGTCTCCTGCTGAACTACCTCATCAGCTCTAGCTAGCCGGCCTCCCCTGGGTGTTAAGGTTTCAGGGTAGCCCTGCTCAGCTGTACCTGATAGGCAGCTCCGTCTCCACATGGGTACCCTAGTAAGGGGAGCAGGGGCAGTCTCTGACATGAACTCTTCCAGCACCTCACCCTGGCAAGATAGCCTTGCCAGGCCACAGAGGAAGAGGAACCAGGTAGTCCTAATGAAACTTGATAGGTTAGAGTCAGATGGCAAGGAAGGAGAACTCCCCCTTTTCAGTGGACTAGGGGAGGGGGAGGGGGGAAGAGGAAAGGAGGGTGAGACCAGGAGGAGATGACGGAGGGGCCTACAATCAGGATACAAAGTGAATAAATTGTAAAAAAAATTTGAAAATGAAAAAGAAAAATGTTTCAGGACAGAAGGAAGGGTACCTTGGCAGATCACACCATGCAACAGTCCCCACACAAGAGGTTTATTGGAGGGGGTCGTACAGAGGCTGCCCCTGAGCAAGGGTGGAGGAGAAAGAGTGGCACTAGTTTTATAGACGGGTAGAGTGCATGTGCACAGGGAGGAGACGTGGCAGTGGAAATGTGTCCCTCAGGCGACTATGATGACATGGCTGCTGTCGCTGAGTTACTGGAGGTGGGCTTGTTGAGGAGGCTGGTTTCCAACACTGCGGATGCCTTGTCTCTATCCCTTTGGCATACTGGGATTGCAGGATGTCACCTTGTTTACCCTGCTTTTATATAGCTTCGGGGGATCTGAACACCAGTCCGTAAGCTTTGGAGATATGCCTTACCCAGTGAGCCATCTCCCCAGCCAGACTTCTGAGGGCTGCTGGGAAGCACCTTAGCCAGAAGAGGTTCATGGTGGCACTGGCTGGAGTAGGGTCAGGGTTGGGGGCTAGGGCAGCTGATCAGGCTGCACAGTGGAAGACACACTCAGGGGACAGCCTTCCAAAGAGGCCCTTGCCATCATCTGTTTGCCAAAACCCTCTGAACCCTTCCTGACTCGGTGTTTCCATAGTGGCTGGCCTTCACTGGGCAGTGAGTTTCTCTCTGAGGAGAGGCTATCTGTGAGTGAAGGGACCACTACCACACGAGGTCCATTGGTCCTCTGCCCCAGAAAGCCTCTATAAACTACTAGTGTACCAACTCTACAAATCTGAATGTCTGCTCTAGTCTGACTACCTGAGTTCTGGGCCCTTGGTTGTGGCACCATTTTGAAGACTGTGGAGCCTTAAAAGGAGATGGGGCTCAATGGAGATACCAACCACATGACCTGTGTCCCATTGAGGGCTACTCCAGGCTCCCTGCCATCCCTGGCCTCCATGTCCCTTCACCACCTATGCAAATCTCATCACAGTTTTCACACCCAGATTGACAGACTCAAAGACCCAAGTCAGTCATCCATTTGCAGCCCTTCAAATAGAGCACAGTTTGACATGAACTCCACTCCTGGCTATGCATCCGAGGGACCTGTGGGCCTCTGTCCACCAAGACACAGGCAACAGGGTGCCTAACTGAATCAGCCAAAAGAGCATTAAATTGGAAAGTATGCTGAAGAACCAGCCTGCCTCCATCTTAGGCTTAGAAACCATCTTAAGGTAAAGACAAACTAGGTCCATCCCTGTTTATGATTAAATCTCTATTTCTCAAGGATTGGGCTATGCCCCACCTATAACCTTAACTACAAATGGTCCTGCACTGCCTGTTCCAGGAATGGCAATCATGTATTTGTCTCCAAAGGTTGTTTGTAACCATCTTGCAACCCTACCTTTGCTTCAAAAGGGTTGTTATGACTACCCTGTTGT
This sequence comes from Psammomys obesus, assembly GCF_907164565.1. Taxonomy (NCBI): domain Eukaryota; kingdom Metazoa; phylum Chordata; class Mammalia; order Rodentia; family Muridae; genus Psammomys; species Psammomys obesus. The sequence continues at coordinate 3,949,588 of NW_026596158.1, read as the reverse complement.
TAGGCCCACCTTGCAACCACATCTGTTTTAGGAGGCCTTTGTGACTAACTTGCAATCCTTATGATTCAGAAACCCCGCCTATTTTGCCCGCCACATCCCCCATGTGGGAATGCCCTACCCCTGAGCTATAAAAGCATTGTCTTCCTTACATCCAACGCTCACCTTCCATCCCCACCTTAAGCAGGAGTTAGCAGAGAAGAAAAGTGTCCTTGGGGAGGTTATCTGTGGAGACTGGAGAGCCCTGTGTGGGAACGTAGAATAATAAGGGTCGGAGCCATGTTTTCCTCGCCCTGATGGACTGTTCCTTCTGAACTGTGAGATGACACAAAACCCTCTGCACCTAAGTAGTTTCTGTCAGCTAATGCATCCCAGCCATGACAGAAACTACGGCAGTGTCTGTGCTCAGCAGCTGTGAAGGCCTAACTCGCGCTATCATTTCAGTCATCTCCACTTTATAGCTGGAGAAACTGAGGCTAAGAAAGGCTGAGTCACTCGTCCAGGGTCACACGGGCCTTAGAAGAACGGGGCTCCGGTTTCAATGTAACATGTTTCCCAGATCCCCGGTGAACCAAGAGCAGAGCAAAGTGTCGTCACAGAGGTCATTGTACAGACTGAAAAACACCGTGTTTCAACAATGCTTGTACAAGGGTCTGAGAGTCCGAGGGGTGTTTTTCTCTCTTTCTCCAAACATTTGTTAATGTGCTTTTGTTGTCTGCATTAGCTGGAAAAAAAAAAATCTAAACATTTAAAACGTTTCTCTCCCAAGATGCTTCTGTCAAGAGCACGGCTAGGGTAATTGTCATTCCGGAGAGTCTGCTCAGGGGACAAACTGACTCTTCAGGGCCGCGCCAAGCACCGCTTCTCCTGTTTCAACTCAGACTGCAAGAAAGGCACGCAGGGCGCTGCGTCTCTCAGCTTTCATACGGAGCTTTTTTTTTTTTTTTTTTTTTAAGCAAGTCCCATCTTCTGCTCTCGGTCTACGCCAAGGATCAATAGACAAAATGTTCGCGTGAAGACTCTCTCTGCCTTTTTTCATAAAACTTGCACTGGCAGACGCCATCTGCTGTGTTCCTCACATCCCTTGCAAAGATCCGATTGACAAACTCCTGTTGGCTTCGTGGCTGGGGGGGGGGGCAGGTGTAGCTCTTGATCAACCCATGTGCTCCTGACGTGTTTCAGCACGTCTGTTTGCCCTCACGTTGTTTCACAGTCTGATAAATTCCCCAGTGTTTAACAAGAGGCTCTCCCTTGGTCTTCCTGGCTCCATCCTCAGAAAGACTGGGCTTGCTGTGGTGGCCGAACAGTCACATTCATTTCCACAGTCACTCTCCACCTCAGTTCAGACGGAAGACAGCGGCTCCTGTCCCGGGCCTGACTCCGGTTGGCTGGCTTACACCACAGGCCCCGTCGCAAGAGCAATCAAGCTGGCTAAGGGAATGAGCTCATCTCACTGACCAGATGTGGATCAAGTCCCACCCCAGAACGGAGGGGGAGGAGTTAGCGGTGGAAGCACAGACTGCCCCCACCCCACCCCCCCTGTCCATATGCTTGCCGGGGATTCTGCCCTGTCTACACTGCAATTCTCCACCTCAGTACTTGGCACAATCACCAATGGGCCTGCTCCTAGAGCCAGAAGGTTACACGGAAACCTTCTAGAACCTTCCACTCCAGAATCCAACAGCACCCAGACCAGAGGCTGCTCCATCCAAGTCCCTCACAGCTCTCCCCACAGTTCTGAAGCGACGCTGAGGGGAAGGTCTCCTACCCATTCTGCAGCTATATAGGTTGAGGCTGAGCTGGACTAAGGATGACTTTTTTTAAAAATTTCTTTTTATTGTCTTCTCACCCATCATGTGTGGAAGTGCATTCTTCATAGCACAGGAGTACAGGCCAGGGCACAATTCTGTAGAGAAAATTCCCTCCCTCCACATTCGTGTAGGCTCCAAGGATCGAACCCACATCTCCAGGCTTGTGTGGCAAGCGTCTTTAACCTGCTGGACCATCTCTCGGGCCCAAACAATGTCTTTTTTTTTTTTTCTTTTGGAGACAAGATCTTCCTATGATGCCCAGGCTGATCTCAAATTAACAATCCTCCCACCTCCGTTGCCCAAATGTTGGGATTGTGCCTACCTGCTGCCACTTGAGGGAATCTGTTTCTTCCTTGTACCATGTGGATTGATCCCAGGTTAGAACTCAGGTCACCAGCTTGGCAGCAGGTGACTTACTGTGCTGAGCCATCTCACTGGGCTCAATCACGCTTTCCCTAGGGCCACACACACAGGAAGGAAGCCGGGGGCAGAATCTGGGCAGAGTTCTGGCTTCCTGATACTTGGTTCAGAGGTACACCACTGTTTCAGCAAGGACCACGAGTACCCAGAAGCCAGACACCTCTGCCCAGCTTGTCCTTCCAGTCAAACAGGGCTCCAGAGTCCACAGCTGGGGGACACAGGGCTCTCCGGGCAGCGTAGGAACCACAGCAAGACCTACGTGTGTTCGGGGACCCAGTGGCCACTTCCAGAGAAAGAGCATACTTCCTGGGCATCAGGTTCCAGGAGTTTCTGTTATCACACCAGGCTGTGGGCACCGGCACAGCAGCCTGATGGGCGTGTGCATGGGCGTGTCTGCCCACGAAGCTGCGGGACCCAAGTTTGGACATCCTCAAGTTGGGACTGGTCACAGCTGGGGGTCAAGCAGGCTCGTGGGTCTAATTCAGAGGCAAGGGTGGTTCATGGTACAGAGACCCCAGCTCAGGCTGCCTAGGGGCAACCACCCCAAGCAGAACCTTCTCTGCTCCCACCTGAAGGCGGCACCTGTTCTGTTCTCTCCTGTACTCGCTTTCACGCTGTCTCGTTTCGTTTCGTTGCACCCAGGAAGCAGACGTGATGATGGATTTCGGCATGCAACAGGTTCCTCCCGGGTGATGCCTGTGAAAGAGAGCAGTGGGAGGGAGAGGTCAGGCAGGGAGAGAAGAGCTGCAGGCTCTGTGATGACATCACAGCCCAGCGCCTGGGGAGCTCTGCCGAAAAGGCTCAAGAGAGAAGGCTGTCGTGGGGCCCTGGCCTTGCTTTGTCGCTGGCTGAGGGGTGCGCCAGAAGAGCCTGGCGTGGCAGGAAAACTCCTTGAATGCAACAGCAGCGTTTGAAAGGGACACTTGTGGGCCTCACGCAGGCCTCCCGCCCAGCTCAGCCATGCAGACGCCAGAGCTCCGGGGAACTGAGGGCTCCTTCAAAGTCTCTGCCTCCAGGCTGAGCCAGGAGGTGGAGGGGGGAGGAATAGGGGGATCGGTCCCCAACACTCTGCTCGTGCCAGTCGGTAGCACCTGCCTCTCAGCTGCTGAGACGCCATTCCCCTGGGAGAGCAATCAGCAGCTGCCTGAGACAGCAGCCTGACGGGTGCCCACGGCCTTGCTGCGCCTGCGCTAAGCCACCCAGAACGATCACGTCTGCCTCCTGTCTTCGTCACTCCCCCTCTGGCCTTCCTCCCTCTCAGGCAGGGTGTTGCTTTGTAACCCAGGGTAGGCCTTGAACTCATGACCCTCGGGCCTCAGCGTCTAGTGTACTGAGACTGCAGATGTAGCCAGAAGCCTGCTGGACATAGCAGCTCCAGTTTGAACAGGAGTTCGTAACAAACCCAACAGCCTCTCCGTTGGCTCCCTTTTCTCACTGACACCCATATGTCACCACGGGGTGTCCCTCCTCATTCTCACACAGCATGTGTCACCTGCCCTCACGACAGGCTCGCGGGGTGATTTGGTGGCTGTGAGTTCAACAACCTTTTCCTAATGGTCAGAGCCCGGGTTAGGATTTAGGGACTGAAGAGCCCAGTGTGATGGTGCCAGCACCCGGGAGGCTAAGATGGGAAGACTGAGTTGAACGGAAGTCTGGGCTAAGCTGCAAGACTTCGTGACGAAACAAAACACCCAGAGATGCTGGGGTGCTAATGTGTCCTACAGTGGGAAGTGAGGGAAGGCAAGGGCACACGAGGTGGCTCCCTGGGTAAGGGTGCTAGCTGGCAAGGCTGAAGACCTGAGCCTGGTCTCCGGGACCTATGGAAGCAGAGAACCGACTCCCTCAAGCTGTCCTCTGACTTACGCGTGTATGAGATGACAGGACTGCTCGCACACACAGACACAAACAGACACACACACAGACACAAAGACATACACACAGAGACCCACACACAGTCACACACAGAGAAAGTTTTTTAAAAAGCCAACATATCTGACAGACCTGGTTTACCACCCTAGACTGGTTTTCATGCCCCCTCCCCCTTTCCAGCAAAGACAACACTCTCCTGCCATTTCACCCCTCAATTCTCAGGGGTCTGTGCCATTTTCCCTACTTCCCACCCTCCCTAGCTCCGTAGAGTGCACCACTGATCCCGGTACCCAGCACAGGCAGAGCGGCTAGGCGATGCCAGGCTTCCCTGACACCTCTAGGTGGCCCGTCCGCCTGCCAGGACTGAGCAAACTACCCGTGTAGCCACTCCCCATGCCCAAACTGGTTTGTGGCTCTTCATGTCCTCACCGTCCCTCCTCCCTGACCCTCGCAGTGAGAGCAGCACAGCCTCACCGGGTCTCAACCCTGGCTGTGTGTGTTTTTTATACGTGATATTAAATTTATTCTTTGAGAACTTCATACAAGCATACAATGTATTTCAATTACATTTATCCCCTTCTGCTGACAGCAGGCTGTCTAAGCAAACTGTGAACAAGCAGGACACTAGAAAATTGACTGTCCAACTTTGCAGAGACTAAGTGGTCAGTGCTTCAAAATTCCTGCTTCACAGAAAAGCCTGTCAGATAACACAGAGAAACTTCTGGTGACTGTCCAGGCAGTCAGCTGTCTCTGTCATTTCTGTAGTTCTGGAAGCTGCCTGCTCTACGCTCCCTACATACTTTGGTAATATTATTTCCTTCTCAAGTCTCTGATGGGGGTGGAAGACTAGTTAGTTACTCATAGTTTTACTACTATGAGATTTTTGACTATTTATGTCAAAAATGAGATTTTAAGGTCTAGATAAATGTTTTGGGGTTGATAGATACAAAATACGATAAGAAAGTGATTTAGGTGCAGAACTTAGGACTCACCGGGATAGGATAGATAGTGGGATACTTTTTCCAAGATTGCCAAATACAAATGGACTGGACATTGAAAATGTAATTCTTACCTGATAATTCTCCTAATTCTTATTGGATATAGCTTGTTAATGTTAGAGAAAAAGCCTTTTTTTTTTTTTTTAAATAAGAAGGGGGAAATAGTGTGGATGGTTTGGTTGATGGTATGTAAACATGTTTTTGTTATAATCCCAAGTGGGAGATTTTAGTTTGTCCACACCTGCTAACTGTCTCGTGGAGTGCGGTCTTTGCCAGCTGGAATTAGTGGAATTCTGAGGACTTTGAGGGGTATAAATATGATAGCCCAGAGCAAGAAGGCGTGGTGTCTTAGAGACGACGGAGGAGGGCTACTTGCTGCGCTTGCTGGTTACCTGGACTTCCGGATTCCCTGATGACAGGTACTGGTATTCCCTCCAAAAGAATCCTATGACCCTACCCAGAAGGAAGAAGAGGGCTACGTCCCTTTTCCCCCAATCCCTACATGGGGTTGGAGTTTGGAAGGGAGGTATGAGCTTTAAGGAACCCCCAAATGAAGTAGCGTTTGAAAGATAGTGCCTACACCCCTTCCCTTGTCTAACTCTTCCAGATCCTCCCATCCTTTCCCCAACAACATCCTGTTATTTAAAATAACCCCCTGAATGCAATTGGTGTGTGTGTGTGTGTGTGTATCTTATATATCTTATATCATATACTGTATCATATCTTATATCACCTTACATATATACACATTGGTGTGGAGCTACCCACTAGAGAGAGCATGGTCAAACTAGCAGGGACCACACCCCTAAAGAAGATAGATTCCACCTTCTCTAGCGACGGCTACAGGTCCAAACAAGTTATAATGCCATAAACTCATCCTCAAGGCATGTGTGGCATGGGGCCCAGATACTGGGAATTTCCTTAAAGTCAGAATCCCTCTCTGCAGCCCTGGCTAGCCTAGAATTCATAGGGCAGGTTGGTCTCGGATTTGTGGCCATCTTCCTAGTTCTGCTTTCCTGAGTGCTTGGATGACAGGTATGTGACTCCACGCCTGGCCAACTTTTCTTGTTGGACAAGCAGGTGTTTTAGGGAGACGACGAGACCTACCAGGGAGCCTACGCAAGGGCGTCCCTCCAACACGTCAGCCCCTCTGGACTCACTTTCCCCTCGGGCTGCACTGGGAGTGCCAGGAGCCCTATGCCTGCCTGGGCCGAACTTTCCAGAATCGGTAACTCCCTGCTTGAGTTAACAATTACATTATCAACAATCCCTAACTTTCTTGTGCTGTGTCCAAACCTCCCCGTTGAAGCGACCCTTGCTATTGATTTCATCATGGCCCCTCTGCCCTCCCTGCTGAGCGGCCTGCAGCAAGAGCACTTTCTGTTCTCTTTGATTGGTGCCCGAAGCAGAGCTGGCCATGGGTGGGATCCAATCCCTAAGTGATGAAGGACAAAGCCTAGGTCAGGTGTCACACCCCAGTTGTGACTGTGTCTATGGGGAGACTTCCAAGTGTCCAGGGCAAGACCCACGGGGCTGGCCTAAGCAGGCTGCAGTTGCAAAACTTGTGTCACCTTCTCCACCGTGGTAACTGGCACCGCATGCCAGCATTCAAGGTGAACAACAGCCGCTGCAGACAGAGAGAATGACTGGGAGGGGCTGAGGCGCTGGATCTGCTCAATTAGCACCCCAAAACCTATCATCACTCACAGTCTCCCTGAGATAAATCACAGGCAGGTAATTATGATGTCAGGCCAGGTACCAGAGAGAAGGTTTAAAACAGCAATCAAAGAACCGGCTAATTCAAATCCATCCTCACTCCCTCCAGGGCACACAAGTACCTGGGCTGGAGAATTGACCAGGCGGAGAGAAATGTGATTGCTCCATGCAGAGTGGGGACTTCCGGATTTAATGTTTCTCTTTGTCAGGTTCCGGAATAGTGCACCTGTCAGAAACGAAATCAATGACCACCCGTCTGAAGTAAATCATCTTTTATCCCCTTCTGTGGTACTAGGGATTGACCTCAGGGTCTTGCTGTTGCAGCAAGCTCAACACAGCTGAGTCACACCACCAGCCCCTCACCGGGGGATCCTAGAAAAATGTCCTATTACCGAGCCTCACCACAAAGCCCTTGCAGGTGGATTGCAGGCCAGGGCTCTCCCACTGGGCTCTACTACCACCCTCTTTTTGCTTGCTGAGATGGGGTCTCCCTAAGTTTTCTAGGCTAGCCTTGCGCTTGCTTGGTAGGCTAAGCTGGCTTTGAACTTGCAATCCTCCCATCTCAGCCTTCAGAGTGATTGGAATTATAGGCCCATGCTATCCGTTTCTGCTGTGAAGTAAATCTTGTTGCAGAGATGCTATACATCCTAGACATCAAATCCAAGCTGCCCAGTCTGCTCGCCAGGCTACACCCTCCTCCACACCAGGCTAGGACTAGACATCTAAAGTTCTCTATTTTATCTTTCCATGGCCCATTTGTTTTCCTTCACTGGTACGTGAGCCCTCATACAAATGTCACTGAGGCCTGGCTCAAGCCACTTAGCTTTCTGTGCTCCAGGCCTGTCCCAGGGGCTCCTTCAGGAAATCCTATCTGCTTTCCTCAAGTCATGTTCCTGCCTCAGACTTTCAGGTAACTGGGATTACAGGCCATGTACCACCGGGATGCCTCATCTGCCTCATAGCACTTTGGGCTAATTTAGTCGGAGGAGGGGTGAGTTCGTTGGGAAAATGTTGTGCATCAGGCTAGCCTACTTGAATGGCAGGAACATTCAAGCCACCATTCTACACCAAAACGTCCCCCACAGACTTGTGTGCTTCGCTATTTGGTCCCCTGCTAGTCCCCAGCCGGTTGCACTGTTTCGGAAGGTTGTGGAATTTGGGGGACGTGGGGCCTGGCTTGCAGGAAGCCACCGGAAGCAGGCTTTTGAAGGTTATATTCACTTATCATTGTCACCTGCCTATTCCCCATCCACCATGTCATCACGATACGAGGACTCTCCACTGTCCCTACCGGGCCTCCTCCTTTATGATGGATTGAACTCTCTCTGAAGGCACGAGCCAAAGCCAACCTTCCCCACTGTAAGCTGTTTCTCTTGGATACTTGTTCACAGACAGAACCAATACAGACGTGCCAAACAGATCCCATCCAGGGTAGGTTAGGCAAAGGCAGGACTCAATACAGCCACAGTATCTGAGTTCAGGCTGCCTCCAGTGGTGATATCCCCAAACTCTACACAATGGAGAGCTGGTTGCTGGCATCCTGTCCAGAGAAGACTCTTCAGGATATGGTGGATATGAAGCTTCCAAGCTTCTCAGACAATGGCCCAGGGCTAGTTCCAACAGGGCCTGATCAGTCAACCAGAGTCACACACTCAGCCCAATTGCCATGGCCACAGGAGAGTAAATGGCTTCAAAAAAAAAAAAAAATTCTGGGCCAGTGGGTAAAGCATCTTGCCACGAAGCCTGATGACCTAAGGTTGTCCCAGGGTCCCACATGGTAGAAGGATGAGAGTATTATTCCTGCTATAGATCCGGTTTGAGTGAGAAGTATTCCCCATAGGCTCACGGACTGAAACACTTGGCTCCTGGTTGGTGATGCAGTTTGGGGAGGCTGTGGAACCTTCAGTGGGTGGAGCCTTCTTGGAGGACATATGGAGGTGCAGGGGAGGAGATGGGGGCCTTGTTTATTGCCTTACCCCTTCCAATTGGATGCCTCTGCTCTGCGTTAGAGACTCGTGATCTCAGCTTCCTGCTCTGGCAACCTCCTCATGCCTCCTTCATCATTGTGGAATCTCCCTCTGAACGGTAAGCCCAAATGAACCCTTCCTTTTAGACGTTGCTTTGGCTCACAGTGTTTTATCAGGCCACAGAAAAGTAGCGGGTACACCTGGCTATCAAACCCCCATCCCCAGGTTACAAGTGGCATCGTTTTCCTTTCAATGTCACCAGTATGTAGCGTAGTTCCACTGATGACCTGTGTGCATAGACTTGCCTGCTCTTGGTGTCTACCTTCCTCAGGCTTAGAAGCAAGGTGTAAGCAAAGCCCTGGCAGGATGGCAGGGGCTGGGAGGCTTTTTGTAGGAAGCAGCCGGCCATTTTCTCCTTTCTCTGGGGTTGGGAGGAAGGAAATTCTGTGACTTTACCTCTGATTTCCAACTGGTTGAGTCTGAACCCCATTGTCTTAGGGATAAGTCCCCTCCTGTTCCACTCCAATTACTCCTCCACCCTGGAAACAACCATGATTTGTTTGTCCAGAAGAGGGTTTCTCTGTGTAGCTTTGGCTGTCCTGGAACTAGCTCTGTAGACTAGGCTGGCCTTGAACTCAAAAAAGATCCACCTGCCTGGGATCTGTGCTGGGATCAAAGGCGTGCGCCACCACTGCCCTAAGATTCAGTTGTCTTTTGAGACAAGGTATGTCTTACTATGTAGCCGAGGCTGGCCTCAACTTCCTGATCGTCTTGTTTCAGCTTCTTGAGTATCAGGTTGACAGGTGTGTGCTACCACGCTATGCTACAATTGACCTTTCTTTCCCTTCCCCAAATGACATTTGAGATCTTTGACTTGTACCTTCCTGTCTTTGTAGCCTATCTTTTCCAGCCTTGACTTCTGCCCTGACTTGGAGCCCGGGGCCCTGAAGGTGTCCCTTCACATTGCCAGGCTGTCTGGTCCTCACCCAGCATCTTCTTCCCATCATGTCTACCTGGATGCCTGCATGCCCCTCCCATTCCCTCCTCCATGATGCAAGCAAAGCAAAGGCGGCTACTTCTGCCTCAGCCCCAGCCCCCACATCCCCAGTTCTTCTCACTCCATAGGCACGTGCGGATCCTGGCTATGCTGCACTTGAACCTTCTCCGACACTCTCGCGCTCCTCTCTGTGCTCCGTGGCTGTCCTGGATGGCAAATGGTGAGCTGTATGGTGAACGGAAGATAAATGGAATCCACTGCAAAATGGGACCAAGATTCCTCCCAGCCCTTGTTAGGCTCTCACATCAGGAAATAGGTTCATCTTTTATGTCTAGCACCGCATCACCCACAGGATGGAGGTCCTTACAAGCTAAGTACGGTGGTAATACACACCTGTAATACAGCACCCAGGAGACAGGAGCAGGAGGCTCACGAGTTCAAGGTCAGCCTCGGCTGGCTACACAGCATCTCGGAACAAACCAGCGAACAAACAAGACCAAGACGAAAAAGTGCAGGCACATGGAGACTTTTGAGAACAAAGCCAAGAAAACCTCCCCCAGCAGCAGGAATTACTTAACACGAGCTGGCAGCACATCCCGCCCCAGCGTGAGCTTGAATAAGAGCCTAGCCCTGGAGGATTTTCTCAAGATGGAAGGCAGTCGGGGATGTCTTCTAGAATCATGCATGTGCTTCAGACAGAAGCGTCTGGCATGGCCAGGATCGCTGCAGTGGGAGGCTTAGACAAGAGTCCAGAGCCCTCGGGGCTCGTCTCTAAGGCCTCACTGAGAAGCCAAGGTTGACACCTCTATCCAGATGTCCTGAAGCAAGGGGCTGGTACAGTAAGACAGGCTAGACTAAAGAAAAAACACAGTGCAAAGATTTATAAGGAAAGGACAAGATCATCACTCCGAGCAGACGATGTGCTTGTATTTATTTAGAGAATCCAAGAGAATAGATTGCAAAACAATCAGGTAGAGAAAGCACCTTGGTCTGGGTTTGGTGCCTTGTGCTGGCACTTTGGAAGAAGAAGGTGTGAGAATTTCAAGTCAGCCTGGGCTACATAACAAGGGGGTCCCCAAACAAACAACAATAAAACCCCCCAAACAACAGCCACCGAACCATCCAGAAAGAGCCACAGCTTCCCATGGCCGTGGGAGTGAAAGCTTCCAGACGTAACAGAAAACAAAACTTAGAGTCACTCAAACACCAAGAAAGTTTGTGCCGGTTCATTTTAACTGTTAACGCCATGTAGACTCACCTAGGAAAAGAGTCTAAGTGAGGGGCTGAAGTCCCAGGGCCACTTCTGCCCTTGGGGGTGTCCAGACACCATGGCCCATGAGGCTGGACTAAGAGCAATGAAGCTTGGCCAGAGGGTGGGTTACACAGGGCCTGGGTCAGCGGAGGGTACGGGGAGAAGCAGCCTTCCTTCTCTGACACGGTTTTCAGTGAAACAGCTCTCCTCTATTGGGGGATGGGTAGGGGTTTTCGGGGTGAGGATACGTCTTTGGCTGGGGCTGCAGTGCTGGGAATGCTTCATTTGTAGAAAGAGGAATTTCAGGTTCTAACTGGGCATGTCCTTACACAGGAACAGGAAGTTTTAACCTGAAACCTGGCCACCAGGCTACACGTCTATCCTCTCAGGGTGGTAGAGTTGGGGGTCCTAAGGCTACGTCCAGTGGGGCATGCAGGCCCGGACATGGCCATGGGAAGCTGTGGCTCTTTCTGGATGGTTCGGTGGCTGTTGTTTGGGGTTTTATTGTTGTTTGTTTGGGGACCCCCTTGTTATGTAGCCCAGGCTGACTTGAAATTGTCACACCTTCTTCTTCCAAAGTGCCAGCACAAGGCACCAAACCCAGACCAAGGTGCTTTCTCTACCTGATGTTTCACAATCTATTCTCTTGGATTCTCTAAATAAATACAAGCACATCGTCTGCTCGGGGTGATGATCTTGTCCTTTCCTTATAAATCTTTGCACTGTGTTTTTTCTTTAGCCTGTCTTACTGTACCAGCCCCTTGCTTTAGGACATCTGGACAGGGAGAGATCCTTACTCTTGCCAGTCTGAAGATAAGATTTTCGGGGCTTGGACCCTTCTTGAGCTCACTCTTGCTCAGGCAGTTTCTCTCTGCTTTGATGGAGAATGTGGTGTGGCCAGCCCGTCTCAAGCTCCTGCCTCTCCCACTTCCCTGCACTAAGGACTGTAACTGAACCTGCCAGCCAAATAAACACTTTCACCCCTGTACTGCAGTCGGCTGGGGTATCTTACTACCGCAACACAGAAGAAACTAGAATGTACAGATGTAACAACAACGAGACACATATGAAGAAAACAAAAACAAACACCTTTTTAAAAGGACCAAAAGACACGCCTCATTAAGGAGATGGTACCCCAGACAGAAAAACAACTCCCTATTGAAAAGATTCCAGTTTCTCCTAAATTATCAGTGTCTATTTTTTTTAATTGTCATTTCAAGGTTTTAAAGTCCCAAAAATATTTCCACGGAAGACTGCAGGGAAAAGCTGAAGTTCTCAGACAGCACAGAGGCCACTGGGCTGAGGGGTGTGGCCACACCACGGTGTTAAGCACTGACTTACTGACTTGCATGTCTCAGCCTGGGAAGCAGATCCTGCCTTACCTATCCCCGGAGGGCCACGGAAGGCCTGCTTTCCTGCCACTCTTGCTTTTCTCCACTTGTCACCGGCAGCTTGGCTGGTGGCCGCTACCTTCTTACGAAAGGGAACCGAACCGAGAGGCCCAGTTCCTCAGGAGGGCTGTGAGGACCAGATGAGAAACTGAAGGCCCAAGAGGAAAGAAAAGAAGTTCTGTGCCATACGGGTCTTTCCTATGTGCTCCAGGGTGTCTGGCCACTGACCTACCACAGCAGCCCTGACAGATAAATCTAAGTCCTGACAACGAATGACCCTGAGACTGTATGCTCCTGGCTCCTCCCACCTGCTGCCTCCGTGCTGGATCTGGAGCCATTTTTGCGGCAGAATTCATGACAGGACCGGCAGGGAGCTGCAAGCTTTTCCGCCTTGGAGCTGAGGTTACTCAGATTCATGGGAGCCATAAACCTGTGCCCTATTTCTGCTCTAATTGAGGCTATTTGTATTGTGACTAAAATAATCAGAGACAATTTTATGGGTATATTTTTAAAAATAATTATGTCCCATATATTTAAAGTTATATAATGGCCGTGGCACTTTAATTGGGCTCCCCAGGGTCCCTCGCTTAAAGGGCCTATGCTGGGGGACCCTCATCTTGTCTTCTGTATCCTGCAGCTTCCCAAATATCTCGGGCAGAAGTGATGTTGAATGATACAGGCCCCTAAGGCCTGAGACACAATCAGGGTCCTGTAGTAAAACAGGGACAGCCATGCCTGCCCGGGGACCCTAGAATGCTCTAGGTAGGATAGTGGGCAAGAAGAGGCATTGGGGAACACCTCTGGCCTTTATGGCAGGCCTCAACACAGAACCTTTTATTTTCTCTTCACCCCATTCACCCCACTCACCTTCCCTCACAGTTCTTTGTCTTTCTGCTTTTGTGGGCACAGAAAGACCACAACTCTAGAGTAAGCCAATCAGAGCCTTGCATTCCCCAGTTAAGGTGACTGGCTCAGCGCCAGCCATGTGACTCACTCTGAGCCAATGAAGCAACGGTGTTCTGGTGTTCTTCCCCACCCACTTCCTTCCGAGGGGATGACGGTCTGGAAGCAGTGACAGCCATCTTGTCCTCAGGCAGAGCTGACGTGGAGAAGGGCCAGGCAGAGAGACGTGGCGCAGAGGAGGTGCTGACGGAGTACCCGGACATCGGTACCTGGACGTTTGGCTGTGTGTGCGGCAACGCCACACCACCCCCCTTTTTGGTTCAGCCTGATGAAGCGAGGTTTTTGTCACCACATCAGACATCTGCTGATACTACCCGAGCAATCGTCCATTTCTCCGTCAGTACAAGGAGAGGATGGACTCCGATGAGGGTTTATGACGGCCGTGCGTGGAGATTGCTTGGTCAGAGGCACTGAGCAACAAGCAGTGGCCTTGACTTCCCTAGAGGCTGGAGTATGGGGTGGAAAGGAGAGCCACGAGGAGGTAGCACAGGCCAGGAAGAGGCCCACCCCACCCGACTCACGGTGGGCAGGGGCACTTTTCCACGGGCTAATCCAATAGATTGCACTCAGCCGGGGCCCCTTACCGTGCCCAAGTCAATTCTGCATCGATCCTCGTGCAAAGCGTAGGCTAAAAGGAATGAGTGGAGGGGGAGGAGGCAGAGGGGCCCGCCCACCCTATCTGGACCTGGCTCTGCCGTGCCAGTTCCGCCATCCCCGCCTCTGTGCCCTGGGGCTGCCTCTGCACACCCACGGGTCCCCAACCGCCCTGAGCCGATTCCCAGTGCCCCAAGCCCTCCCCACTGCACGGTTTACCGCGGACACGGAAGCTTGGGCGCCCACACAGGCACACACGGACACCTGTATGCTTTTGCATGTACGCGTGGATGTTCACATACGCACACCGGCACACTCTCACACGCACACACGCTCACTCGTACACTTGTATGTTCACTTACACATGTCCACTCATACATTCTCATGTGGCTATACCCGCATGCTCACGTTTTCATGCACATAATGCACTCATGTGCACGCGAGCATTATACCCTCACGTTCACACAAGCACAATCATACATACATATGTGCGCGCACACGGACACGTGCATATACATGCTGTCTGTCTAGGCACACAATCAAATGTACGCTCAGACATGCACACGCGCATACATAAACATGCTCACGCGTACGCCCTTTCACATATGCACAGACCAGCACGTATGTACACATGCGCGTTCTCACTGGCACGCATGTACTCTCTGGTATGTGCAGGCCAGCACGCTCACACACCTCGGAATGCTTGCACGAAAAGTGCCAGCAGCAGAGCGGAGAAGCCTAGGCTACGCTTGCACAGGCTGTGCCATTCCGCAGGAGCCACGCACCCTGGGCACGGTTGGCTGGCAGCCTGCAGGGCCAGGCCCGCTGCCGGTGACGGCGCTCCCTCCAATGGTCAAGGTCCCAGCTGGATGGGCAGGTCACACACAGCCCATCTGTGTCCACTGCTTCTTATAAACGTCGGCCCTCACCTCTAGGCCTCCCTTCCCCCAGACCCAGGAGCCTGACCGAAAGGCCCCCGGTCTCCAGCATTCTGACATCAGACCACGAAGGGCCCAGCCACCTTCACTGGCCCAGGCAAGGTGGCCCAGGGGACAGCAGACCCACCGCCTCAGGAAGAAAACGGGGGGCCCTCTGGTGCAACCCCGCTGTGTGAGGTGATGGTGTGTGTGATGGGCACACTTTGCGCCCTGGGCCGGGGTTACAGCCTGCTGTGGGTGACCCGAACACCTCTTCCCCAGTGGGATGACCTCACAGGCTACCCGGCTTCTCCCCCTCTCTCTGGGGTGCCTTCCTCCCAGCCTCCCAAAGTGCAGAATGTCTCCGTGTTGCAACAGTTGGTCCTTGGCTAAGGGAGCTGTTTGGGGAACCTTCAAAAGGCTTCTCTGTAGGGGGCGGGCAATGGGGCGGGGGCCATCTCCAGGGCTATAGCATGCTGCCTCCTGACCCACGGAGACGGGGCGGCCTAGACTCCTGTCTGTGCCACCGTGAGTGCCGACAGACCTCTCCACCAAGATGGTCTGGAGTCAGAATAAAGCCTTCCTCCCTGGGGTCTCTGCTGGTGGGCATTTAGTCACCGTCCACACACTCAGGACAAGCACTGTCCCTGCGGTACTGCGCAGGGCCCCTCCCTCACGTTGTCACCATGGACACAGGGCGCACACCAGTGCACTCACCAGACACCTCTCCCTGCCACTCTAGTGTCACCGAGCTGACAGCACCATCAAGGGGCCCCTCGTCTCCCAACCTTAGGCGGACTGGCCAGTTCGGCTATGCCCTTTTCAACTCCACTATGACAGGGTTTAAAAAAAAAAAAAAAAGAGACAAGATATCTGGAGGGTCCAGACAAGCCAAGAAGCTTAGGTGAAGAACACTACACTCCTGACCTTCCACTGGGCAAGAAGCCTGGGTCAGGGCAGAAGGTCCTCTAAGGTGGCATTGCTACATCGTGGCCCTGAGGGTGGACATAGAGCCAGGCCAGCAGAAATACAGAGCCCCAACGCAGCTTCTGGGATCATGATGGGGGAGGCTTTGGGGTAAATTGTCTTTGTCCCCTGCTGCTGCTGTTGGGCTGTTTCAGATAACCTGGAAACATCCAGAAGAAAGAGGGAGGAAGGAGGCTTCTGGGAGGCACGCAGATACGTTTTCTGTAGTCTGGGGCTTGGGGAGATGCGAGGGGTACCCGGCTGGCAAAGGCCGAAAGACAGACAGGCAGAAAGCAGACCTGTGCTCACAGTCATGAAGGGTCAACCCCTGTAAGGACGACATAAGACCGCTCCCAGGACCTCTGAGCTGGCACTCCTGAAGACTCCCCACCACTCCTCCTGGTTTACAGGAGGCACTGAAGCCCAGACAAGGTGATTTATCTGCTGGAGTTCTACCACAGGAGTCCAGAACCCAGGCCCCTGGGCATGCTAGCCTCTTAGCAACCACAGCTCCAAACCACCGCCTTCCCCGGCTCTCAGTTTTCCCCATCAGCAAAACAAGGCCTTGGGTCATGCGATACCTAATACATATCCTAATACGCGAAAGGATCAGGGTCATCTAGGAGATGAGCCTACAGGCACGCCTGTAAGGGATTATCTAGTAACAGGTTATCTAGCTGAAGTGGAATGGTTCACCCGAATTGCGGGCGATGCCATTCCCTAGGCTGCCGTCCTTGACTTAATAGAAAAAGTGTGTGAGCACTGCCAGTCATCCGTCACTCTGCCTCCTGCCTGTAGATGCGATGTGACCGGCCGGCCTCAGGCTCCTGCTGCCGTGTCTTCATCTGTGATGGATTATACCCTCCAACGAGGAACCAAACAAACTCCTGTTCCCTGCAATTGCTTCTTGTCCGGTGTTCTGTCGCAGCAATGAGAAACATAACCAGGCACGGATCACAAGGCCTCTCGTGCACATCGAGGCTGGGGTACATGTATTTAAGAGCCTCTCCCTGCAAGCCTGGGAGTGAGCGTTAGTTCTGTTTCCTCCCTCTGCTGCTGCCGCTCAGTACACACACCTTCTAAAAGAGCGGCTCTCAGCCTCCCTAAGGCCGTGTGTGACCCTCTGATACAGTGCCTCATGTTGTGGGGACCCTCAACCACAAAATTATTTCCATTGTTACTTCATAACCGTGATCTTGCTGTGCTCTCAAGTTGTTGTGTAGCTGTCTAGCACGCAGGATATCTGATACGTGACCCCTGTGGAAAGGTCATTGACTCCCAAAGGGGTCGAGCCCCACATGTTGAGAAGCACGGTTTTAAAACCTTAGTGCTGGGCTGGCGAAATTGGGCAGAAGGTAAAGGCACTGGCTGCCAAGACTGACAACCTTTCGGTCTCTGGGATCCACCCGGTGGAAGGAGAGGGCTGCTCCCGCTAATTGTCCTCTGGCCTCCACACGGGCATCTCGGTGTGTGCTCGCCCACACAAACTCACACACAAACCCGCACACAAATAAAAATTAAAACCATTTTAAATTAGCTGCACAAGGGCCTGAGATCTAAGCTCCACGGTAGAATGCTTTCCTAGCATATGCAAGGCTCTAAGTCCAGTCCCCAACACTGATTTTTTAAAAAATAAATTAGTCCCTCTGAATTATAGAGGGAATGCTTACTTGCTTGTTAACATATTTCAACCAGTTTAAAAAAAAATACAGAGTAGAAGCCAGAAGTGTCCCTCATCCTGCCATGCCTACCTCTATGAGGTCCCATGCGGCTTCCGGGGTATGTGTTCCTGCTTGAACAAATCCCCTGTCCCTTCCCATCTCCCTCCACACATCATCAGCCTCTTTCTACAGGATTAAGGAGGGGCCACAGATGAGCCAGGGACAGCCCTGAGCCCAGGCCTGAGGAGCCCTCACCACATCAGCCCCTGCCCACACCAGCCTCCTCGAAGCCCCATTCCCCCCAGCCGTGCCAGCCCCCTGCCAGCGAGCCCATCGATATGGGCTCATTATTCCATCTTGCCTGCCTGGGATGCCGCAGAGTGACAGCTGTTCCGTGTTTAATTACTGATGGGCTGAGGCGATGCCAACCCATGAATAAAATTACAGTTTTTCTGCAATGCAAATGCTGCAGCTCCTTGGTGGAGGGTCTGTGAGGTGTGTCTTCTGATTGGCTGGCTGTGTTTAACGAGAAAAGTTGTATTACATTTTAAAGAACATTAGTAATGATGCAATTCGAACACCTAAAGATTTATATAGCGCCACAAACGGATAGCGGGGGGAGGGGGAAGTTATTTATAATTCGACTCCCTCCTGCTCTCTGATTGCACTGTTTCAGGGAGCCAAGAATTTTTAGCTGATAATTGGTTTAATGATTAAATGTGGAAACTTAGGCCCAAAATATCTGGACTGTCCTTAAAAGGTGAAAGTCTCATATTTGGAGCAGAATGAGTGGACACGGTTCAAGGTGGATTCCCTGCACATCCAGACGAAGAGGAAATAGTAGAGTCCAGGGAGACTCCACTGCTCTTCAGCCTGACGAGGACAGTGTTATGCTTTGCATCTGAAATGCCCCCATTGGCTCATGTCCTGGATGTGTCCATACAGGAGAGGGATAGAAGTCAGAAAGCTAAAAGTTGGTGGGAGGAGAGCATCCTTGGGTACATGACATACGAGCTGTTGGCTTCCTGTCCAGTTGGGGTTGCTGGTTTGAGGGCTGGGGCGAGGTGGAGTCAGGCTAAAGAGATGAGGGTGCTTTCTGAAGGTCTGCACTCAGGGTTGGTCCGGGCAGGGGGTAGCCTGGAAGAGGGAGTAGCTGGCCGGCTGCTAGAAGGCCAGTCCTTGTGTCTGCTGCCCTTTTCTTGGAGGTCTCTAGTTCGTTTATCCAAGGGTCTATGCCGGCTAGTTTTGAGATGTCGACTTGTCATAACCAAAAATCCCTCCCTGCCCCCTGGGGCGGAGACCCTGAATAAGAAATTGTCCAGATCGGGTTAGCCTGTGGGCGTGTCGATGGGGACTGTCTTGATTGTTAATTGGTGCAGGAAGATCCATCCCACTGTGGGTGGCACCATTCCCTCTGCTTGGGGTCGGGGTGGGGTTCCCTGAGCTATACAGAAAAGGAACTGCTCGAAGCAAGCAGGCAGGCGGCACAGGAGCATTCATTTCTCTCTGCCCCTGTGGACTGTAATCTGGAAACTTAAGCCAAATAAACCCCTTTCTTCCCTAGGTCGCTTTTGCTCAGGGTATTTTATCATAGCCACAGAAAGGAGATGATAGCAGGGGTCCTTTCCTGCAACAGGGACTCGGAAGGAGACTCAGGACCGGTAGGGGGATTCCCAGCACGCTGTAGGATGCCTGCAGCATCTTACCCTGCTGGAGTGCCGGTGTGCATACATGTTGGTTTGCTGCAGGTGCATAGCACGTGCGCACGCGTGCATGCTTTGTGCGCAAATGCCTCTATCCGTGCAAGCACGGGCCTCTGTGTTAGTGTTTGTGGAAATGTGAGCGGCGTGCTGGCATGGGTAAGCATGTGTCTGTGTGTCTCGTTCTGTAGACCTTTCACAGGTAAGCAGGCACGCTGGGGTGGACGCGCATCACGCGAAGTTAGGGATGTGTGGCTTTGTAGATGGTGTGTATGTGCGCAGGCGCCTGCGTTTATCCGAGAGCCTATGCCGGACCAGACACTGATTTTTTTGTTTTGTTTTGTTTTGTTTTTTCATTTTTTTTTTAATAAAGTCTGACACTCTGGAATCGACGCCGTCTGCCACCGCTGGAGATTCTGAAATGAATCCCGCACATGCCCTCGGGCGGCTCAAGTTTCCCAGGTCTCCTTGGTGAAGGGAGGGAAATGGGATATTAAACAGCAGCGTCTGCTTCCTGGAACAGCCCCGGCCAGGCCCAGGGCCCTGGGACAAGCAGGCATCTCATGACAGCTAGCCTCTTCTGGCATCTGGGCCCGCTGGAGCCAGGGGGATGCGTGCTACCCGGCCAAGGGAAGACTTCAGGGCGAGAAAGGTATTTGAATGCTTATAGCATTTAAGAGGTCTTGCACATGGCTGTGTGTTCAGGGTGCATGCGCACAATACGTGTGGGCATGCGCGCGTGTGTGTGTATATGCGTGCAATGTATCCGGTTTTCTTTCTCCAGAGACAACGATCTTCTTTACCAATGTAACCCAAAAGCGCATTACAGCTGGTGGGCACAGGACAAGAGCCTAGGTAGACACCTCGTTCTTGATAGCCCTCACACTGGCCCAATCTTCCAGGGCTGGCACCATCAGGGGACAGGCTGTGCTCATGGCTCCAGAGAGCATCCAGTTGTCATGGGGCCATACGCCAGGGCTCAGTGAGCCACAGTGGGGCAGGAATTTACTGTCAGCGCAGCGCCTGTTCCCTTCCTAATGGCTTGCTTGGGGTTTGGCCGGTGGCAGGCCTGCATTACAGGCCTGCGGTTACAGGGGTCATTACTGGATCCCTGGAAGATTCCTAGGCTTCCGAAAGTACTGCTCCGGCTTCCCTCCTCCAGGCTGGTGGGAGGGGGCAGAGGAGGCTGGGATCTGGGCAACAGCAGAGGAATGTGATAACTATGTGAGCGGAAACCGCCAGCTGTGGTCAAACCGCTGGGCTGGAACAGCCTGGTGGAGAAACCTGCGTGAACTAAGCAGGTGTATTTAGGATGACAGTTAAGTAGAGACACGTGACTGGACAGCCAGGTAAGCCACTGGGCTCCGGGCAGCGGCGAGGTATTTAGTGGATCCTGCCTAGTGCCTTTCCCTACGGATGCCCCATTTTCCAGGCCCATGGACTGCAGCTCAGAGAAGTTGAGAAGCTGCCTCGAGCCACTCCCAGGTATGGCCAGAGCGTAGTTAACCCCGAGGTCACCTGAGCCCATCCCGTTGACTCCTCCAGGCAGCCCTCCCCTCCTGCCCCTCCAAAACCAAGAGCAGAAGTGCAGAAGAGGATAGTACATAGCCAAGCGAAAAGGTGTGGCCTGTGGGTACTAGGCACATGCCTGGTGCAGACGCTTGCACCCAGGCAAACACCCGTAGAGAGAGTGGCCGGGATCACCTGCAGTGCTAAAGAACACACGGGGTCTCTTTTCCTCTCATCCACGGGATACAGGCCCCCAGTGGGTAAGGAATGCCCACTTTGAATGTCCTTTGAGGGTGAGGAAAAACTCCCTTTCTTTTAGTTTTTGGAAAGAGCACCCATACATGGGTTGTGAGACTGCATTCGGGGACTCGGGGTTCTGAGGAAGAGAAGAGCCTGAATGTGATGCCCGGAGGAGAAACCTGTCTATTGGAGGCGGGGAAGGTTAAAGGTGAACATTCGCTCTGGATATCGCCGTGCAGGCTACAGGCGTTCCTTTGCGTGTGTATGGCCTCCTTTAAATTCGGGACTGCGTTCCGAGAAGCATGTCATTTGGTGACTTTGCGACACAAACACCAAGTCTACATTTCTCGTTATCCCGAGAGATGTGTGCAGCTACTGCCGTCTTAGCCTGGTACTACGACGTTTTGAGGTGAACACATGGGTTTTGTTTTGTGTGTGTGTGTGTTTTTTTTTTTAATATATAGAAGAGCATATTTTAAAATAATGATTAAAATACAAAAGAAAGGGACTGGGGGATGGCTCAACAGTTAAGAGCACTGGCTGCTCTTGCAGAGGACCTGGGTTCCATCCCCAGCACCCACACGGCAGCCCACATCTGTCTATAACACCGGTTCCATGGGAGGGACTTGACACCCCCTTCTGGCTTTCATGGGCACCAGCCACACATGGCACACACACACATAAATGCAGGCAAAACACCCACATACGTGCAATAAAAAGAAATAAACCTTAACAGGTCGTCTGGACAACCACTGGGTAGAAGCACCCTTACTCAGAACACCAGGGGGCTGTGAAGCTAGTCGTGTCAAGATCTACCTAGTAAGGAAGTCTGAGATCCTGCCGATCGTTTAAAAATACAGCTTGCATGAATCCTCCTTTGACATGCTACTTTTTCGTATCAACGGGTATGTGAACAAAACAAAACAAAACAGGTATGTTTTTCTGACACTGGCTTTCCTGAATGAGCAGTCGTGAAGGTCTACAGCTCTTAACTTGTGTTTGATTCACATTTCATTTTGAACCTAGAGGGCATGGGAACATCTGGATTAAGCCATTTACAACTGGGATTTTGGATTGCCAATTATTTTATTTAACTTATTTTTTATTCCTATTCTTGATTTATGTTCTGTTGCAATCAGGGTCTCATTTCTGGTGAGGTTTGTGGCTATCCCTTGCTGTGATTTCCTGTCTCTTGACATGCCTTTGAGGGTTCCTGTTCCTGTTTTATTTTCTTGCTTCATCCCGTCTCTGTCATATTTACCTTTTCCTTTGTAGTATTACTATTTCTGAGTGCTCTAAATGCTGATTTTTATGCAGCTGGTTTATGTTAAGCTTTTAACACTTGAGGTTGTTCTATAGAAAAGCTTGTAATTTTCATTTTTTTCCCTAATGGATTTAAACTTCACTCTTATTTACTACAAAACATTAAACTTATTTGTGCTTGTAAAAAAAAATAAATTTTCAAAAAAATACATGAAAGAAGCCAGGTGTGGGGATGGACACATGTGGTCCCAGAATTCTGGAGGCGAAGACAGGAGGACTGTCACCTTGAGGCCAACCTGGACCACACAGCAAGACCCTGTCTCCAAAAGCAACCTCAGAAACGCAAGGGAGGAGAGTAAGCAGCCAAGTGCAAGGCTAGGGCCTGTGGGAACAAGCTGAGGCAGGAGGATAGCTTGAGTTCAGGAGTTCATGGCCAGCCTGGATAATACAGAAAGAGCCTCATCTCTGAGAAAAAGAACAGTTCACGATACACATGCATGAAAACATCAGAATGGAATCCGGTATTCGCACACTAATTAAAAATAACAAGGAAGAGAAAAATAGGGCTGGTCTTCCGGAGGACCCAGGTTTGATTCCCGGTACCCACGTGGTGGCTCACAACAGTCTGTAACTCCAATCCCGGGTCACCCAGGCCCTCTTTTGGCCTCCAGAAGTGACGCATGTACACGGTACAGGGTAGTACATGCAGGCAAAGCACACGTACAGACATTTTTTAAGGAAAAAAAAAAAAAGAGAGTCACAAACATCACCATATTGTCATATTTTTAAACAGCAGGCAAGGCTCTTTGAAAACAGTTCGCACCAAAATGACCGCAGATGACAAATGTCCGGTGCATCTTGCTGCAGCGTGACCATTACCCCATCACTAGGTGACAGAAAAACTCCAGCTCCATTAAAATCTTTAGAGACCATTGTCACGGTCACGGTCAGTTGCGGGTGGAAATATCACTGTACCACACACTCGCAAACATGTATGGTTTTATTACCATTATTATTCTTAAAAGTGTCTGAGACAAGATCCACTCAACGGGATTAATGAAAACAGCACAGCGGCCTCTCTGTCTCCTTGGCAGGGGCATGCTTACCCACCAACGGTCTTTAGTCAAAGTTCTCTGGGCTTACAATGTGAGTCTAGAGGATAATCCCAACCTTGGGGCCCTTTTGTATTTTAGAGATTTGCTGTGCGTGTCGCTGTAAAGACAGAATAAGATTTGACCGTAGCGTAGCAATTTAACCTGAGAGAGAGAGAGTGAGTTGTAACCGGAATAAAAGCATTCACTTTTACAGAGTAAATAACACGCCTAAGATTGCTTCGCCATCTCCCCACGCAGGGCACAGAGCTGAGGGCTTTTTGGGCACAGGGGCTCCTAATTACTTTCAGCCAGGGAACCTGAAGTATGTCCTATTATTTTCCCCGTCTTCAGATCAAGCCAACATTTCTCTCCCTCCAAACATGTCATCAGCCTTTTATCACACACACAAAATATTTCTGTCCCTTCTGAAAGTCTCAGTGGGAAAAATGACTCACTAGGTTTCTTCGCCGTGACTGACGTAGTGTGTCAATTACCAGGCGTGAGGGGTGTAAATGAAGATGGTGGTGTCAAGAAAAGGCCTCACTGCTCCTCTCCGAAATGTGAATAATTGGGGGAAAACAAAGTTGGAAGCTTGACTCAAGCGGCAGCATCAACTCCAGTTTGCAGTCACATTACTTTTGTGCAAATGTGACCAAAATAACACCTCGCACAAAATCAGCTTAAAAGAGGAAAGACTGGAGAGACAGTGGGGTAGGAATACATTTTGGCTCACAGAGGCTTCCATCCATGGTTGTTAACCATCATGCATTTGGGTAGCATATTACAGTAGTGAGAGTGTGACAGAGAAAATTCTGCTTTGTTTTGTTCTGTTTTGAAGACAGGGTCACTCTATGTAGCCTTGACTGTCCTTGACTCTATGTAGCCTAGAACTCGCTATGTGGATGAGGCTGGCCTCAATCTATGTAGATCCACCTGCTTCTGGTGCCTGAGAGCTGGGAGTAAAAGCCTATGCCCGGTAATAGCCAACTTCTGTACCTCCTGACAAACAGAGAGTACAGCATGAGAGCAAGACGCAGGCAGAGAGACAAAAGAACGGAGACACAGATAAAGGAAAAGATACAGCGGAGATCCACTTCCTTCAGCTAGGTCCAGCTTCTCAAGGTTCCCAGAACCGCTGAAGATAGCGTTGAGCTTCGGACCAAGCTCAATACTCCAATACTCAAACTGTAACGGTTGATTTCAAGGAGTTGATTTCACTAGGTCCTGGGCCGCAGACACCAGAGTGAAGGTGGTTAGTTGAAGCTGCCCTGGACTCCTCTCTGCCGAGAGATGGCACAGTGTCAGGGACAGGCAGACAGGAAATGCTAGAACATCACACACACCCTGAGACAGTTGAGTATGGCCATAGGGAGTATGTGGCCACAAACTGCCATGTTTCAAGGACTCTAGAGGCTGGTACCCCAGGATTATAGACTATAGGCTGAGCCAAGAAGACCAGAGGGAGCAGAACATTCCCATGACCTGGGTATTTCCTTAGGTTGAGGAATTTGTGGGTGCCTTTTCCTACCTCAGAGAGGTGATCTAGATACAAGAGCGTCTATAGCAGCGCTTGATGGGGCAGGCTTGTATTCCCAGATTCTTGTGAGGCTGAGGCAGGAGAATCACAGGTTCAAGCCCTATATGGGTTACGGAGTGAGTTCATGCCTTTTCTAGGCCAGTTTAGTGAGACCACGTATCTTACTAAAAAAAAAAAAAAAAACATGGCTCAGTGGTAGAGCTTCTACCTAGAATCCCCCAGTAAGGGGCTGGGGTGTTACTTAGCAGTTACTTAGAGTGTTTGCCTGACCTGCAGAAGGCCCTGGGTTCCATTCCCAGAACAGAGGAAACTCTCGCCACAAGGAAACTGCTCACCTGAGAAGACCCAGTATCCTCAGGCCAACTGTGTGGCCAGATTCTTCTTAGACTTCCCTTTACTACCATGCTGGGCTTAGCCTGACCTTAGGGTTCTTTCCTGGAAAAGAGAGGTGCACCCTCACAAATGGCATAGGCAAGTATTCACTTTGATAGGCAGAAGCCTGAGAGTATGGGAGTGAACTCAGCCCATTCAGCACCTGAAGAGAAGGCAGATGGAGTAGAAAACAGTGTTGTAATAATATTAAGAAAAGAGAAAGAACAGAATTCCAAAAATATTTACTCCAGGAAACAGGTTTTTGTCATTGTTGTTAGACAGAGTCTTGCTGGGTAGTTAAGGCTGGCCTGGAACTTATCGTCCTCTGACCTCAGCCTGCTGTGTGCTGATATTACAGGTGTGTTTTACCAAACCTGGCAAGATACAGGATTTTCTTTGTTTTGTTGTATATAGTAATTGACTCTGAAAACCAAAAGACGAAGAGAAGATGAAAACAAGCTGTGACAGAAATGAAGTTGGAAGCTGGGTAAATAATCTGAAGAAAAACAGCAGAATTTCGTTATGTTTGCTTTTATTTTTATTGCTTGTGCCAAGGATCAGGGCTTTGAATGCACTAGACTTGTACTCTACCCCTGAGCTACACCCCCCATCCCCTCACTGGGGGATTCTGGGCAGGGGCTCTACCCCTGAGCCACACCCCAGCCCCTCACTGGGGGATTCTAGGCAAGGGCTCTACCCCTGAGCCACACCCCAGCCCCTTACTTGGGGATTCTAGGCAGGGGCTCTACCACTGAGCCACAACCCCTACCCTTGCCCTGGTTCTCATTGGGAGAAAGAGAAGGAAATGGAGGAAGATGACAGGGAGGGGGAGGGGAGTTGGGGAGGAGAGAGGAGAAAGAAGAGGATGAGAGGAGGAAGAGGAAGGAGAAAACAATGACACAGTCTCAGGTATATAGCAATACAAACTGACTAAGACAATCTATAGACATCGAGTCAGCTGATGAAACCAGTCAAAGCTCAGGCTAGTGAGCAAAGGTATTACAGCAGGCTGGCTTTGGGTTCCTTTCTGGTTTCTCTGTGGCCCTGTTTATCTGGCATGGCCTCTCCTTGCCCTTTCAGTAACTTTTCCTCAATCTCTGCTCACTGTATTTGTTCCAGGACTGTCATCAGGAAACCCAGTGGTATTTATCTGCCTCAGGTAGTGAGTGAGTCCTCAGGGAGCACAGGCTGGCCATGCCCCGGAGGCCTAGCCTCAGTTGGTCATGCTTCTCCACCAGAATCGCCCCACTGCAGCTGAGATTGGCAGAAAGGAGAGGCCTGCAAAGTCAGAGGAATGGTGGGACAAGCCTTGAAGAGCAGAACCCACAATGCCTTGGGGACACATTTGAGACCAAGTGGGCATCGCACTCCCCTGAGCCAGATGGTAACTGAGAGCTCATCCAGGCTAAGCCAGATGCCACATAGCGGGGTGAGCTCCCCGACACAGGAAGGAAATAGCCCACTGGCCAACACCTCCTCAGAAACATAATTAAAATCTCCAATGCCTTCTCCCAAGGGTCATGGCAGCTGCAGCGCCTAAATGTCATAAGGGTATGAATGTGTTGCATTTATTATTCTCACCATGGAGACGTCCAAGAAAGCTGACCTTTTCTGCCTCAATAAAAACGGATTTTGCTGTAGGTCCTTTGACAGCAGCTGAGATCCTAAGCTGGGCTGAAACGCAATATTAAACACTAAAGGACAGAAGAAAGAGATGCCCTCCCTGGGTCTATGAGAGTGATTGGCACCAGCTGCAATTAGAATGGAGAAGAGACTACCACTCCTGGGCTCCGAAGGCTCGGGTCATGCACTTGGTTCAAGATTTTTTTTTTTTCCCCCTTGGAGAAAAGCCCCAGAAGCAGACTGCTCCAGAGTTCTGTGGGACTGGGTTCTGTCCTGTGTGAGAACCAGTATTCCCTCCTGTAAGCTGCCTGGGAGCCCAGGCCACCCCAGCCTGAAGCAACTTCCCAGAGATGGCAGTCCATAGCCAATCCTCTTGCAATGACTTGGCCACAGTGGGGTGCGAAACCCTTCCAAACTCAGACCCCACCACTTCTGACTGTGAGAGCCAGTACACAGAGCAACAAAATGGCAGTCCCTAGGAGCGGAAGTCTCACACAAAAACATTGTGTGGGACAGCGAAAGCAAGACAAAACAAAATGAAAAAAGACAAGCGCATAGATCTCAGATAGCCCCTCGGCCCAATCTTGGCCTCATAAGAGCAAAGCCGTTTAGGAAGGTAGAAGTAACAAGGACAGGACCAGATAAGGTCATAACATTGCTAAGAGACTTGGGTGGGTTTTGGAAGGCAGACCTAGGAGTGAGGAATGCAGTCTGAGTGAGTAGTGCAGAGGAAGTGACATTTGAGGAGCCCCAGGCATGAGCAAAGCGACAAAAGCTAGGTAGGTTCTGAAAGCCAGAACTGGGAGGAAGGGTTAGGAGGATCACAAACAGAGAAAGGGAGTGATGTCACAGAAGGTGACAAACAGGAAAAGTTAAAGATGTCATAGAAAATGACAGTGCTGGCAGCCCCAGGAACCTGTCCCTCACCCAAACGTCTGCCAGGCTGGCCATAGCTGCCCCAAGCAACTGTGTAGAACTCTGCAGTGTAGCTGAACACTTGCAGGATTCAGCTGTGGTGTGTGATGGCGAAGTCCAATCTGTTGCTGATTTTTCTCACGCCGTGAAGAACATTAGTCACAAAACACCTTAACAAAAAGCTTTACTCATGCCTGTGCCTCACATGTGTCCAGGTGCTCCCAGGGGCCGGAAGAGGGCGTGAGACCCCCTGGAGATGGAGTTACGGGCGGTCGTGGGCCTCCATGAGGGTGCAGGGGATTGAACCCAGGCCCACCGGAGGATCAGTCAGGGTTTTTAACCACGGAGCTACCTCTCCAGCCTCGGTTTTTTTAAAACGGAAAATAACGACTGTTGGTGGGATGTCAATAAATCAAAACCTCATGTATATCCCTAGCAATAAGATAACATGGAAGGCGGTGGTGCCGAGCCCAGCGGGAAACAGCCTGGAACTTCCTCAAAAAGTTAGCAAAGGGTTGGGTTGCTACGAGAGACTCTGTTTTGCATTCACTCAATTTTGCATTCATGTTCTGTCTTTCGTATTGAGGTAGTTGTGGAATTACTGGCTTTAAAATGTCCTGGGTTATACTATACAGTTAAATGCGCTTCCTTAGTGATGGTACTAACGCTGCTAATATATACTCCTTTAAATATTATTATTATTATTGGGTGGGATGCACGTGGAGGTCAGAGGTCAAATTTGTGGCCTCACCCCTCTCTTCCACCTCCACAGGGGTTCTGAGAAGCGAACTGAGGTTGTTAAACTTGCCTGGTCAGGCAGTAAGTACCTTCACCTGCTGAAACATCTCACCATACTCCCCCGACACCCCCCTTTTAAGTAGAATCTCACTAGGTAGCTTAGGCTGGCTTTGAACTTGTAATCACCTAACCTGGGTCTCTCTAGTACAAAGGTCACAGACATACACCACCATGCCCAGCTTCATTTTTAATTTTTTTTTATTTTTTAAAAATGCAAGTTTTTTTCCATTTAAAATAGAATTTGGAATTTTTCTCTCCCTTAAAAGAAAGTTGAGGGTCACTAGAGATGGTTCAGCGGTTAAGAGCACTGACTGTTCTTACAGAGGATGGGGGTTCAATTCCTAGCATGCACATGGCAGCTCACAACCATCGGTGACTCCAGTCCTGTAAGGATCTGACACCTCTTCTGCCGTCCACGGGCCCTGCACACACACGGTACGTAGATTTACATGCAGGATAAACACCCATGCATATAAGCTATAATTTAGAAAAGGGGGTTTAAATTTAACACAGAGTTCCCACGTATTTACCAACAATTCTGTTCTTGGGTATCTATCTCAAACATCTGAAAACAGAGAAGCAAGCAGATATTTGAGCATTAATATTCAACAACGGCTGAAAAGTTGGAAGCAACCCAGGCCCGGATCCAAGGCTTTGAGTTGGCCACCCCAGCATCCATCCCGTCTATAATCTGCTGGAGTGCATGAAAGGGGAGGTCCTGCAGAGCCAAAGCTGCGGACCTCCATGACACAGAGCAACAACAGGATATCCGAGAGGCGTCCCCATGAGCCTCCAGCACACACAGGGCAGCAGAGGACTAGAAATGGACCGATGGCTCACCGCAATTTGCAAGTAAAGATGTGTGGACAAAAGGGTATACCGTGTGACACACTGTGACACACTACAGCTTCCGTGACAAGACTTTTTTTTTTTTTTTTTATACTCTATCTTATTTTCTTTTGTCTGTGTAGGGGAATGTTGCAAGGGCAGAAGGCCAATACAAAGGAATGGGGCGATGAGTGAGATTGAGATGCATGATGCAAAATTTGCAAATAGAAAAAAAGAAAGAAGAAGTAAGTGGATCTCTGAGTTCGAGGCCAGCCTGGTCTACAGAGCAAGTTTCGGGACAGCCAGGTGTTAGCTCCTAAAGAAACCAGGGACAAATAGCTAACTGTGGTGCCTGTTAGCATTCCAAAGCACTGGCCTCCAGGCTCTCTCATCCTCCCAAGTACTCCTCACAGAGCCCCGTGCTGGCATCCTGGCTCCTCAGCTCTCCTTACCCACCCACTACCCTAAACTCCTGCTCATGGGCTTCCCTTCCCCCAGCTTCTCATGGACATGTGTGCTCTTGGCTCTCTCTCGGTCCTCTCGTTCTCCTCTCTTTTGCCTTCCTCTCTTCCTGTCTTGCTGCTCCTGCCCTCCTTTCATGGCCCGATTTAGTCTCCTGTCCATGTCCGGTCTACTGCTCTCCCTGCTCTATACTCTTTCTGGATGCCTCTGGCTGTGCTCTCCCTCATATCTACAATAAAAAGTGTCTCCCCAAACATACCTTGGAGTAGTCATAGCCTCAATTTATATATCTGAGGCCAAAACCCCCACTTTATACACCAGGGCTACACAGGGAAACCTTATCTTGAAAAACCACAACCAGAAAAGGAGGAGGAAGAAAAAGAAAGGAAGAAGGAAGGAAGGAAAGAAAGAAAAGGAAGGAAGGAAGGAAGGAAGGAAGGAAGGAAGGAAGGAAGGAAATGGTAAATTTTATACTTTTGTGTATCTAACCACAATTTAAAAAGACAAATAGAGAAAGTTAAAAACTAAGAATTGATTAAAGCTGCAACTTGAGTGCTAAGGAAACCCTCTTCCCTGGCATTACGGCCAGGAAATGAGAGGCTGGAGGTTCATTTTGTTAGGGAATTGAACCAAGGAGTTAAACTTCAGCGTGTGAGACAGAACAGAGGCCTGTGGTCAGGGGGTATAGCCAGACTTCCAACTGGCCAGAGATGGGATGTCCTCTATCACACAACCTCATACCCACCATAAACATACTATGTACATATGCACACCATTCTGGCTAGTTTTATGTCCGTTTGACACAACTATAGCCAAATGAGATGAAGGAACCTTAGTTGAAAAAAAGCCTCCATAAGATCAGGCTGTAGGCACACCCGGAATTGTCTTAATTAGTGACTGATGCAGGATTGGCCCAGCCCATTGTGGGTGGTGCATCCCCTGGCTGGTGGTCCTGGGTGCTGCTATAAGAAAGCAGACTGAGTAAGCCATGGAGAGCAGGCCAGCAAGCAGCACCCCTCCACGGCCTCTGCATCAGCTCCTGCCTCCAAGTTCCCGTACTCTGTACTGAGAGTTTCTGTTTCTTTAAAAATCCATTTATGTTATATTAGCATGTTTCTGTTTTAATCCCAGGTGTGGGATATGGGGCTGCTTCAGACTGTCCACAGCCGTTAACTATGCTTGCCTCATGCTCTAGGAGGGGTGTGATTTATGCCAGCTGCAGATAGTTTAATTCTGCAAACTCTGGAGGTGCCTGGCTCAAGGCAACTCTTACAAAGGAAAACACTTAATTGGGGCTGGCCTACAGTTCAGAGGTTCAATCCAGCACCATCATGGCGGGAAGCATGGCGGCACGCAGGCAGACATGGTGCTGGAGAGGGAGCTGAGAGTTCTCCACCTTGATCCACAGGCAGCAGAAGGGGACTGTGTGTCACACTGGGTGTGGCTTGAGCATAGGAGGCCTCGAAGCCCTCCTCCACAGTGACACACTTCCTCCAACAGGGACACACCTATTCCAACAAGGCCACACCTCCTAATACCGCCACTCCTTATGGGCCAAGCATTCAAACACAAGACGACTCTATGGAAGCCACACCTATTCAAACCACTACAGACATGCCAAACTGAAAACCTTCACACACAGTAAACACATTGCATACAATATATGTATGTCCACACCAATCCCACATACACTCATGAATCCCACTGATGTGCTCTACTCGTCACACACACACCATACACATGCACACATATACAAACTCACACACTCCGGGCTAGAATCTTAGCTAGTTCTGGTGTAACTAGCCTGAGAGAAAAGCCACAGGATCACTTTCAGACTGAGACCCCACCCCCAAGGGTGGGGTGGGGCTGGGAAAAATAAGAAAATTTGAACGCTCAGTCCGGTGTACCATCAGGAATCCAAAAGAGGGTTGTCTGGACAGAAGAACGGGGACAACAGAAGCAGGACTCTTGTCCCTGTGGTCATCCTCTCTCCCTTTGAGCTATGTGCATGCATGGCTTTGATAACAACATTTGAAAGTCAGGCAATCTCTAACTCTCAGAGCTATAACCCAGGTGGCCCCCGCAGTCCAGATACCGTTTCCCGAGCACCCTAAAGCCTAATAACTCACCGGAGAGTCCTGCGGGTCTGAGCCTGACGGAGGGGGATGAATTATCCTCTCGTGGCCCTTCTGGCCCGGGCCACTGGCTCTGCTTAATTCCCATCCTCTGCTGTCTCACGCCTCTGATTTACTCAGCACAGCTTCCCCAGCCCCTCCAAGTCAACTAGGAAAGTAGAGAGCTATTGGCCTCCACAGGGAGCTGTGTCCTGGGCGCCCCTCCCCCACAGCTGACCAAGGCTCCCACCTGATGCCCAGGCCCACTGACTCTTTCAACTGTGCAGTGGAAGACGCCTCCTGGAATGCCCAGCTCACATATGCGTACATACATATGCGTAAGGGCCAGCGAGGGAGAGAATGGAAACTAGACTCTTCGATCAGTGATTCATGCCGTAGCCCCAGCATGGAGAAGGCTGCGGCATGGAGAGTTCAAGGCCAGACTGGACTACATGGTGGGTTCCAGGCCAGCCAGATCTACGTAGGGAGACCCTGACTCAAAAACACCAGACGGGGCTCACGCCATCGCCCAGCCCTTTAAAAAGAAGATCCTGTGTGCAGTAGCTGGCATTTAAGACAGAGACCCACAGCTGGACAGTGTGCAGAGCTCGGGAGGCCTCTGTGCCCTCAGCCATAAGCCGGATGGCTTCATCAAAGCCCTCAGGGATGTGTGTGCAAAGACCGTCAGGGTCAGAGGGATGGAGGAGTCCAAGGAAAACAATCTTCAGACGCCAACAGGATGGATGCCCAAATGAGGTCCCAGAGACTGTGGCAGCACCCACAAGACCCGCCCAGGTTCAAAACCAGATAAAATCCCAGCACTGGGCAGAGGAAGACACTGGTCCCAGCCCTCTCCAAGAGGCTGGTTCCATGTATACCTGCTGAGAGCAGGGAATCCGGCTCTTTTCTCACGGGGTGCCACACTCCAGGGCTGGCCTGTGCTCAGGAGTAGTTGGCAAACGTCTCTTGTGTTATCATTTTGTTTCATTTTGGTATTTTCTTGTCTTTGTGGGGTTTGTATTTTCGTTTGCTTGTTTGTGCTTTTTTGAGAGAGAAGAAGAGAATGAATGCGAAGTTGGGTGTGGAGGGAGGTGGGGAGGATCTGGAAGCAGCTGGGGGATGAGGAATGAATACGATCAAATATACTGTATGAAAAAAAACCTGAATAACCCAGTTTGCTCTCTGAGAATGTTACGTTAAAGACCCATAAAGGCCTTTTCTTCTCCAGGCTCTGCCTCTCAGAAAGAGCGAGGATTAAGTCACAATTCCCTCTTCCCCTGCTTACCACCACTCGCTCCACGCACTGACCACAAGAGCCACGGATGTGGTTCACGGCGACAACCAGCCAGTAGTCTACACTTTGGGGACCATAAACTCTTCCCACAACGGGCAGTATCTCACTCTGTCTGCTGGGAGAGTTGCTCGGTGTGTTGGCGTCACGCATCTCAGTAGGATGAGAGCGATGCCTTGATGCCCCCCCCCCCCAGCTCCAGCCACCCCAAAGGACTCTGGGAAAGAGCTCCCGGCAGGAGCCTCTGGCCAAAGGTTTTTGGGTGCGGGGCACCATTCACTCTATCAGAATTTATCTCAGCCCCGGAGGTCAGTTCTCGTATTAGCTGTTTAATGTTGCTGTGGCAACAAAGCCTGGCGGAAGTAAGAGAGTAAGTTTGGGCTGGTGGTTTCAGTCCGTCATGGTGGATGAGGAATCTACCGTGGTGGGAGCAAGTAGTTCCCACCATCACCTCGTGAAAGACAGGGAAGCAGAGTGAGTCCTTCGGTCTAGTGACTGACAGCATGGAGGCCCCACCTTCTGCGCATGCCACAGCCTCCAGAGTAAGCGCCACCTGCTGGGCAGCAAGCCACGAAACATGAGCCCGGGGCGGGGGCGGGGGGGGGGGCATATTTTGGATTCGAACTCCGAGCCCCTTCGTCTTGTTGGTCCAAGGAGTCCGGTTTACAGAAGCCAGCCTTGTATCCTAAGCGGAGAAGGGAAAAGCCACTTCAGTATTTTTCCAACCTGGGTGGGTATCTGAGGTGGAATCCCTCTTCGCGGGGTGCCACTGCCTACACAGACGAGCTGGGGAGGTGGACATGAGGATGGAGCCTTAGCTCCCGGACGTGGGAGTCACAGGGTGGCCTTCCGGAAGGAACTGAGGTGCTTGTAGCCTCCGGCCTTTGGGCTGTGCATTCCGATAACTCCTGTTTCTGCAGGAGTTATTTATGCACAGTGCCTGTGCGTCCTCTGGCGCTAGAGAGACAAGTCAGCCAAGAGTGCGAGGGCCAAGTCCAGCCTCCGGGACAAGACAAAGCCATGCTGGCCATGGAGAGGACACTCTGGATGGAGCACTGCCTGGGAACCGCCCCCAGTGACCACTGATCACAGCACCTCGGCCCAGGTCTAGCCCGCGGCCCTCTCTTGCATCCCTTAATTTTCTCATCACTGGGAAATACCTACAGAAGCAGGGGAAGAAGGGTTTGTTTGACCGTAGTGTTCAGAGCAGCAGGAGCTGCTTCTGGCTACCGTGGCCACAGTGATAGCTTGTTTACTTCTCCATGGCCAACAAAGAAGCAGGAACCTGGGGCCAGAACTGGGTCCAGGCTGTAACCCATAAGCTTCCCCACCCCCACCCACTGGCTTTGTCTTCCAGCTAGAATCCACAATCAAAAGATTCTGCAATGGGGACTTGGAGAGGCGGTTCAGTGGTTATAGCTCTTAACGCTCCTAGCACCGACATGGTAACTCACAACTGCCTGCAGCTCCAGCCTCAGAAGCTCCAGCGCCCCCTTTCGGCCTCCTCAGGTTCCTGTACACACACTCGGTGCATCAACGCATACAGATCCACGAGATCATTTTTTGAGAAGGAGGTCCCTATGACTGAGGACAGATGTCCACACACATGCGGGGGGCCTCTACACACTCATACCACAACACCTCTCGAATTTGGGGGGCAAGTAGAAGGCAAGGACTCCTTCTCTAGGCCTGGAGAAGCTGCCCTGCCCTCCAGTGCCCAGCCCACTTCTACAGGCTTTATCATATTGGCCAGCCTCTGGAGGCCTCATCTCAGGACTGCTGGCTGCTTTCTCCAGAGCCTGCCCTTCCCTGTTGCATAGGCAGACGCAACCGTCCCTGCCCCTCCGGGTTTCTGAAGGATCCCTTGGGATCCTGGGAATATTAGGAAGATCCCTACCCTTCCCACGAGTCCAGCCCGCTGGACCAGGAATCCCTTCTAGAAACCTTGTCCTGGGAGGGAAAGGCCCTGGGGGTGGATACACCAAAAGCCGATTGGAAGCCCCTTGGAGCACAGTAGAGTTTGTATCCGGCATTAGGAACCAGGGGCCAGGTGCCTGGTGATGCGTTCCCTTGTCCACCCACCATAAAGCAGGACAGAACCCCAGAGGTACCCAGGCTGGCTAACTGGTCCTCTCCCGAATCCTGAGTGCTTAGAGGAACCTCTTTGTGCTTGGGAGGCTGGGCTTGAACTCCAAGTGTGCCCTCCGCGGCCTTCTGAGCAGGGTGGAGCTACAGGCTAGCCACGCTGTCCTAAGGAAATGTCCTAAGGAAATTTTCCGTGTTTATTGAACGGTTCGCATCCTGCCAGCCGGGGACACTCTCACCTCCCGCCAGCACTTCTGGTTCTCTCCGGCCGCTAAGTCACTGCCAGACGGGATCGATACCAGTGTGAACAGCTTTGTCCTGAGTTGTTGCTTGTCCTTCCTGGTTTGGGATGTAATCCATAATTCAGCTCCCATTCCCTGCTTCCACAGGGGCCAAGAGGGGTGTCAGGTCAGGAACCAGGGCGTGGTGTTCTTGGGATGGTTCTAGGAAACAGGAAGGACCCGTGGTGCGAGATGGCAGCTGCCCTCATCTTGATAGATACGCAGGGCGCAGCGCCTCTCCGAGAGCCTGGGGTACCTAAACCTCACTGATCTCACTTGGCCCTGCTGCCCTCACCATGGCCCTGTCTGTCAAGCTTGCTGAAGACAACTTGTTAAGAACCATCAGCTCAGCCCGTAATGAGGCTTGGCTCTTCGATTCCCATTCTGGGTTGGGGGTGTTACAGGGAAGCAGGCTTTCCAGGGATGTTCAGACATGGCCGTGCCGTATCCTGGCAACCAGATCCAAAGCCAAGTCCTCCTGAGATCCCGGCTCTGGTCCAGCGCTGGGCTGGGTGGAGGGATGGCCAGGGTTGCTTTCATTGCTCCGTCTGCTCCTTGACTGGTTCGTTCCTGTCAGACGCTGAGCCGTGGCCGTACCTGGCATGCAGAGGTGCTAGCTTCCCTTAATGTCCCCCTGGGGGTCCCAGGGCACGCCTTGACTGTAGTCTTACTTTCCAGTTTGTAACATGTGTGGGATACCATAGCTTCACTCATCTCTCATGGACCCTCTGCTGTATGGGGGGCCTTCCCCATCTTCAGGCAAACAAGCACTCTACCACTGAGCTACATCCCAGGCCTTCTTTTATTTTATTGTTAGGTCAGGCTGACCTGGAACTTGCAATCCTTCTCCCTCAGCCTCTCAAGTACCTGGGATGACAGGCATGTGGCACCAGGTCCAGCTGCCTATAAAGTTATTTGGAAACAACATCTGTTGAGGTGACAGATGGGGCTTGGAGATGGCAGAGTTCCAGGTGAGAACCTCCCTCGCCTCTCACTCCCAAGCCAGGCCCTTCTGCCCCAAGCAGGTCCCTTCTGGAGAAAGAAATGGGGATCCAGGGCCTTCCTTTGCCAAGGAATTCTCCTGAAGAAACCTGTCTTGCTCAGTCCCGTTGCCCACCCAATCACCCACTGTACAGTAATGATCAGGGCAGACCAGACCTACAGGCCAATGGTCCTATCCTTGGCTTTGCTAAGACTCTCCTTGCTTTTTTTATTTTTTCATAATTTTTAAAATTGATTCTTTGTGAATTTCACATACCCCAATCCCACTCATTTCCAAGTCGCTCCCTATCTGCCCTCTCCCCTTGTAACCTCTCCCCAAAATAAAATTAAATTTAAATTAAACCAAAAAAGCAAAATACAAGCAAGCAAGCAGGCAAATAGGCAAACAACAACAAGGAAAACATCTTGCTGTGGAAGCTTTGCCCAAACAGCTTCACTTTCGAATATCCATTGCAGTGAGTCCTTGGTCTGGTTCGAGGCCTCTGGCTTCTGTCCTCTAAGAGAGCCTGTTGTTGCCCTATGTCCTGGAGATCCTGCAGCTTTGGACCTGCAGAACCTGCCCCTCTTGCTCCAGTTCTGGACCTCTCTGAATGGGGGATTCCCAGCTTTAGAGAGCCCCCTTGGAAATGGCTAAAATAAACCTCACAATGGATGGATAATTTTCAGCCCACTCTCTTCTTGATCACTTCCTCGTGCGATTTCTCCTAAGAGCCTGGAGCGAGTGCAAATCTGCCCCATTCAGTTGGAACAGAGGGAGTTGAACTTCAGATGCCTTTGGGCTGTGGCGTGAACGGGGCAGCCGCTGGGCTTGGGCTCAGAGCTGGTGAGTACTCGTGGGGCTGCCTGCCCACAAGCCCTCCTTAGCTGTGACCTTTATGGAGAAGCCAATCTGCACGGACTCTGTTTGATGGCTCCTTCCTCCAACCCTGCTCTGTTTCTAGCGTCTCACTATGGAACCCAGACCAGCAGCCTCAAACTCACATTCCTCCCACTCTGACTCCCAGGTAGTAGGACTATAGAAATAACCCACCAGCAGTGGACACTGTGTTTGCTGTTCCCAGAATCCCTCTGGTTCCCAGTGCCTTGCCACGTAGGACACTTTGCTCATCAGTTCCTGGGAGGACCGATTCAGGAAGGAAGCTGCCTCCCTCCCTCGCCTCGAGTGGAGAAGGTGAGGAGCTCAGGTCCCCCTGAATACCTCTTAGAGAAAGCTGACGGGGCAGCCAGTGGATGAGAGCCCGGTCCCCTTGCCTCATGGGGACAGGGACAGTTCTGCACGACCCACGCTTGCTTAGCTTCATGCCCTTTCCTGTCCCGCCCTGGCCTGCCCATCCTTCCCTTGACATACTTTCTGCGCATGCCCTTCTGGTAAGCTGTCTGCGGATGCTCCGGCCGAGGCTCTACCCCACCTAAGATCCTTCACTTAACAGGAGAAACAGAGGCCAGAGAGCCCTGAGGCACGCACGTTCACACGTGCGGGCTTGGGAGCTTTTGCCCTGTCAGCCTGGAAGACGTTTTTCTCCCACTCAAGCTTCGGCAGCGTGGGGCTTACACAACCACGGGTTCCAGCGTTATTTCTGAGATCACCATTAGTTATCATGAGATCTTTAATCCACTACTTGAAATTCATTTTGGTACATGATATAAGGGAAAAATCTATTTAATATTTTCTCATAAACAGTTAATTACACGGTGCCGTTTATTTATCTGTGATTTTTAAATTAAAAATAAATTAGTACATGAAATAATCCCCAAGATATTATTAAGAAAAAAGGGAACTAAGAGGGCAGAGCAGTGGGTTTAATGAGCTGTTGTTTTTGTTTGCTTGTTTAGTAGGCTGGTGTTTTGAGACAGGACTCAGACTAGCCTGGACTTCACTATGCATCCCAGACTGACCTTGAATCCATATTCCTCCTGCCTCAGCCTCTGAACTGCTGGAATTATAAGCCAGTAAGCCACCATTACTGGCTCTTATTTGTTTTCAAGAAATAAATACAGAACGGATTGGTGAGGTAGTTCAGTGGGAAAAGGCACCTGCCACCCAGCCTGAGGATATGAGTTCTGGGAGATTTCCTCCCAGTGTGGAAGGGAACCAGCTCCCACGAGTTATCCTCTGACCTTCACACACACACACACACACATGAACGCACAGACACAGACACACATACATACATACATAGGTGAGATTCTATGAGCATGGGCAGTTTCTGAAGGGATTTGTTAATAGCTGCCAGCATTGTTTGCCTCTGGATCATAGGACAGGGGTCTGGTGTAGATGGGAGGCCTATTTTTAAAGAATCCTTAATTCTTCATAGTGTTCAATTATTACATTTTAGTGAAATGAGTTCATTTAAAATTTGAAACTCAGCTAGGCTACACAGAGAAACTCTGTCTTGAAAAACAACAAACACACACACACACACACACAACCAAAAAAAAAAAAACCCAAAAAACCACAGAATAAAAAAATTAAGACCCTGTAAGTTGCAAGGAACAGTGGACGGCGGTAGCAGACTACAGCATCGAGTGTGTAGTTTTGTGGTGTGACCCTTGCGTCTGTGATCCTTCTCCCTCAGTCTCCCGAGTTCTGCGATGCCACCTGAGGTCAGGCAGATGCCACCACACCCAACTGGGGTGCTCTTTGGAAGGATTTTGAAGGTCACCCTGAAGCCCATTCTAGGACAGTCGGTGTTGGGATTCTAAGGGGCAGGGATAAACCTTACAGGATGCCCCTCCCCTTGCCTGCCCAACTGTTCTGCTTTGATGTCAGGGGAAAGTGCCTGAAACGCCTCATCCCTGACCACCCTCCTGGGCAGTGACTAGACACGGAGCTCATTACCTTCTTGGAAGGAACACCCGCCCATTTCCTCTGAGCCTGGTCTCCATGGTGCAGCATACATGATGAGTTCTGGTGAAATCTTCTCAGCGTATTCCATGGACACAGTGAATTTCAGTATAAGGAAGAACATGTTGGGGAGAGATGACTCAGTGGCTAAGAGTGTGTAGTGTCTTTCCAGAGGGCCCAAATTTGGTCTCAGACACCCAAGATGGGCCACTCACAACCTCCTGTAATTCTAGCTCGAAGGGGTTCTTATTCCCCTGGCCTCCACAGGCACCTGCGCTCACGTGCACATAGCCCCACACACTTGCACATAATTAAGTAAAATAAAAACAAATCTTAAGGAAGAAGAGCCATGGTAGGAGCTTTTGAGGGTTGGAAGTATGATTTGGTGGCCACGTGCTTTCCTAGAAATCTCACGGCTCTGGGTTCGATCCCCAGGACTGAGGAGGAAGAGGGGGAGAAGGAAGAGAAGAGGAGGCAGCTTCTAGACTATCCTGAGATGTAAATCAGGGGTACAGCACTGGATTAACACGCTCAATCCCAAGCAACACATGAAAGAAACTTCCAGAACAGACCTCCAGTCTGCTCATCTTCCAAAGCTGGTGACATCACTTCCCATCCGGGGAGAACGGGGAAGCCAAAGAAGAAATTGTTGTTTGCCTCCCATGGTTCTTTGCTGTTGAACTGCTGACCATGAGGTTTTCTGCTGGGCACGGACGCAAGCTCTACCCAGAGTCCTGTGGGATGACCCTGCAAAGAAGCCCTCGGGAGGGTTCCCAGGGGGAGCTGGATGTCCTGAGGGACTCAGAATCACAAGTTTCTCTTGGCCAGATTCCTTTTTTTTTTTTTTTTTTCTAGAAACACATCTCTAATGAAAACCTGAGTCATCTGATTGTGGGGGCCTCGTACAGCCTCGCTCTCCATTGGCTCCTACCCTGAGAGCCAAGAGCCAGCAAGCATCATCGAGTGCTTCCCTAATATGTAGAGCCAGCGGGGAGGTTTCTCTGTGTGGGTTAGGAAATCCTCATTACCAACTCTCCGACTCCCACATGGACTCAGTCAGTCCATTGTCCTCCAGAGAGACCCTCCCACTTACAATCCCGCTTCTGGCGCCAAATCTGACGCCCGTTAAGGTGTGTCTGGTGACATCATGCAATCAGAACAGGCTTACCAACATGTTTATGTGCATGCTTGCTTGATGGCTTGCTTTGAGATGGCACTATCTGTCATCATGACAAAATAGCTCCAGCGGTCAACTTAGAGGTGGAAAAGATTTATCTCAGCCTGTGGTTTCAGAGGTCTCACAGCACAGCCAGCTGGCTGTGTTGTTTCTGGGCTGTGGTGAGGCGGAAGGCCATGGAGGAAGGGTGAGGATGTGTAACTGTGCTTACCTTATAGTGACTGTGGAGCAGGGAGCAGGAGAGAGTGCCAAGGCTTCCTCCTCTGCCCCTTCTGGTTCCCCCTGGGCCCCTAGCTTATTGGATAGCGCTGCCTACATTCAGGGTGCGTCTTCATTGCTTAGTCAATCCTCCCTGGGAATGCCATCATAGACACACTGAGAAAAGCACGCTCTCTCGATCCCCAGTGTCTCTCAACCCAACTAGGTTGACAAGATTCTCTCATGGGGTTTCCTCATGTTGTCCAGACTGATTCCAAACTGGTGAGTTTAAGCTATTCTCCCACCTCCTCCTCCTTACTGCTGGGGCTACTGCCTAAAAGGTGGGGTTTGTTTGTTTGTAGGCTGTTGTTGTTTTCTACAAGAAACCCAGCCAGAAACCCAGCCAAGCTCATTTCTCTGACCATCACATGGCTGTCCAGCTCTCCTCACCAGGCTTGACTGACAGCTTGGTTCCAAGGCAGTTCTCATCTGTTCTGATGGTTACTGTTAAGCCCCTGTTCAGCTCTCTCACTTCTTCCTCTGCTCCATTCTTGGAAGGACATCCTTCCAGTTTCCCCCTCTGTATCTATAATAGAGTTTATATTCACCGGGTAGCAGAATATGAACACCCAGCCTACTTCACAGTGAGTGACTCCATAGTATCTGAACTTTCTCGCCCTCCCTACAGGCAGGACGCAAAGATCTCAGTCCCCTCCTGGGAAGGTTTGCATAGTAAGCCCTTCTGCCCTTGAGGAAAGAAAGGGTAACAGGGATTCTGGTTGCTAAACAATGGGCTTAATGGTTCATCAAATCAGGTCTATTGTAAGTGAACAAAAGAAGATGAGGGGTTTGTTGGCATTTGAGGTGTTCAATAAACAATGCCTTTTTCTTTCCCCCATGTTTTGGAAAAGAAAATACAGTAATCAGACCGATGAAGAAGAAATCAGCTCTGGGTTTGATGAAGCTGATGTGCACGGCAGGATCTTCAAGCCCCTGGCGCCAGGTGGGATGCCCTGATGCTATCGTTCACCCCGCCCCTTGCCAGATGGGCCATAGATATCTGCCAAATATGGATCCTTCCAGAGTCTTTATGCTCTGAAACAAAGTTGCTTAGTGTCTTTTAGTACCCGTGACTTTATGAATTTCCATTAATTGGCATCTGTGTTGTTGTAACAGATCATGAAGAGAGCTGAAATGAACAGCCTGAGTCCATATGTTGCTTACTACCTGTTTGGTGCTTCCTTGTTACAGATTCATCTCGTTTTAAGTTACGTGTTTGCGCGGATGCGTATGGGTATGGGAATGTGAATGCAGTGGCCTCAGAGGCCAGAAGAGGGCGCCAAAGACCCTGAAGCTGGAGTTTCAGAAATAGCCATGAGGCTGCTGGGAACTGAATCCAAGACCTCGGCAAGAGCCCTAAGTGTGTTAATAATTCTCCTGACGAGCTCCATACTCCCCACAGTGTTTTCAGTCATCTCTTGTACCCCTATTTGAGAACTTTCACTTTGCAGGCAGTTTTAATACACCCCCAGGACGTGTACCACAGGCTAAAAGGGTTTTATCTGTGACTTACCTCATCAACAGTTAAATATTTCCGCATTGAGGGGAGGGCCCCTAAATGCATCAGTTTTCTATCTCTACCCAACAGTCCTCACCGGAAAGCACTGCAGCTCACAAGAGTGACCATATAGTGTTTTTAATATAATTATCTGGACAACGTTTGGACAGAGCTCAGCTGGCTGGCTTCTCTGTAGGTCTAGCCTAGCAACACATACAAGGCCGAGGCGCCAGGTGATTCAGGGTCCCTCATTCTGCAAGAGGCCACACTGTGGCACAGTGGGTGGTCGGAGGGCTCCAGGCTAGCAAAGAGAACGTTGTAACTTGCCTTTTTTATTTGTTTGCTTGAGTTTTTCTTGTTTTGTAAACCAGCTTGGTCCTGGAGCTCGTTATGGGGCTGGCCTTGCATTAATCCTCCTGCTTCAGCCTCCTGAAATGACAGGCATGCTCTGCCTTGCTTGTTTTCTGCAATGTCTCTTAAGGTGGAAGTTGCTCCTTGCCTTAAGGTGGAAGACTCAAACAGTGCAGGCTCTTTGTTCTCTGTCAGTCAAAGCAAGTCTGGAAGCCAGTCTAGCTTAAAGGTGGAAAAGTGGACTCCACTCCTGGATGCAAAGGCCAGCAAAGCCATGCTTCAGACACAGAGTCAGGGGAGTATGATTCATTGCCGCCTTCGCTACAATAATCAACTACACTAACGTCTTAGAATCAGTCTCCTACAATGCCAACCAGTATTTCTCTTTTAGGCAAGATTTACATTGCAAAATGGCTTCAAGTGCACACACACACATAGATGCAGCAGCATTTAGTATATTCCTATCTTCTTTATCTACTGCTAAGGCATTTTTATCACCCCCAGAGGAAAGCCCGGGCCCCTAATGCAATCACTCACCAATTTCTACCACAGCCCTTGACGGTCTGCCTCGTGTCTTTGTACATTTCTCTCTCGTGGAGGTTTCATGCATTGGCATTACAGGGCATCTGGCTTCTTCAGTCTGGCTTCTTTCTGTTCATACGGTGTTTTTAAGATCTGCTGGGTTGAAGCAGTGTATCATAATGTCATTCATTTTTGTTTTCTGGGTAAATAAAAGTCCCTGGTGGGGACACACCACACTTGGGCCATCTTCCAGCTGATGGTTATTTGTGCTGTGTCTGTAGTTGGTCATTCTTAATTGAACTGCTATGAATATCTTCCACACTTGATTTTTGGGGTGTGTGTGATGTGGTAGGAGGGATTGAACCCAGAGTCTTTTACATGCTTAGCAAGTGCCCTACTACTGAGCTATATGCGCCCATTTGTTATTTTGAAACAGGACCTCACAATGCAGCCCAGGCCAGCCTTGAACTCTCAACCTTCTGAGTAGCAGGCATTATGGGTTTATGTCACCATCCCTGGCTTGATTTTTCTTACCATAAAATACTCCCCTCATTTGGGGTTCAGTTTTGTACAAGAGATAAGAAGCCTCTAAAAGACATGCCCTTCCTTTACAGCTGCTTTATCTTCCTTCTGTGATGCTCTGTGTCCTTGGCCAAGTTAATTGACATCTCTGTGCCTTAATTTCCTTGTTTGTAAGCTTGGGATCATATTATGGGGTGTTGTCAAGATTTAAATGAGGTAATACACAAGGTCTGTAGCACCAGGACTGGCAGGTAGAAATACCTAGGCCAGACTCTCGCTATGACTGTTGGAACCCATCCCCCACATAGGAGAAAGGATCATCTTAGTCATCCATTGTTGCTGCCAACGAGCATCTTTCTGCTGTACTGTAACAGCCACTAACACAAAACCACCTTTACTGGAGATAAATTTTTAAATTATTATTTATTCTTATTCTTGTTATTATTTTTGAGTTTTTTGAGACAGGGTTTCTCTGTGTAGCCTTGGTTGTCCTAAACTCATTTTGTAGATCAGGCTGTCCTCAAAATCACAGAGATCCGCCTGCTTCTGCCTCCCTAAGTGCTGGGATTACAGGTGTGCGCCACTGTACCCCGATTTAAAAAAAATGTTTTATGTGCACATGTGTTCCTGAGTGTGTGTCTGTATATTACAGGTATACAGGAGCCCAAGGAGTCTGGATGAGGGTGCTGGATCCCAGGAGACCAGACTTACAGACGGTTGTGAGCAGCCATAAAGTGCTGGGAACCAAACCTGGTTCTCTGCAAGAGCAGCTAGTACTCTTAACCCCTGAGCCGTCTCTCCAGGCCTCATTATTATTGTTGTTGTTTTCTTCCTTCTCCTCCTCCTTTTCTTCTTCCCTTTCCTCTCTCTCCTCCTCTTATTGTTTTAATTCTGAGCTCATCTTAGTCATTTGGCACCCTTCCCATTGATTTCACAGCTTCCTTCTGAGTCCAGCTATGATCTTTATTGGAATTACAGTTAGAGATTGGTTTAGGGAGGGGATTGAAATATTTTTACTAATCAAGTCTCTGAGGCTGCAACATGTCTCCATTTATGAAGCTCATATTTTGTATCCCACAGACACTTTATAGATTTTTTTAAAAATTCAGATGCTATAAATT
This sequence comes from Psammomys obesus, assembly GCF_907164565.1. Lineage (NCBI taxonomy): Eukaryota > Metazoa > Chordata > Mammalia > Rodentia > Muridae > Psammomys > Psammomys obesus. Next base: position 3,904,661 of record NW_026596158.1, on the reverse strand, counting down.
CCTTTGGCTTTATTATTCCTGGATAGTTTATATTTTTGTTGCTATGGTGAAGGGGCTATCCCTTCCCCCGTTATATTTAATTGGTTACATTTGCATATCGACAATGGTGGATCTCGGTTCTATTTCTGCTTTTTTATTTATTGAGTGCTTTGAAATAATTACCTTCTTTTCTCTTCCCTTTTTGTGTCTATACTTTTTTCTTGACATATTGCACAGGCTGGTAGGGGAGGGTGTCTGAGGGTGAGGTGTTTCTTGGGACTGGTGTGAACAGGCACTCATGGGAACAAAGATCACAGATTCAGAGAAAGAGAACAAGGGAGGAGAAGCTGGCCTCAGGTCCAGAGTGAGGACTGTGTGGTCAGTTCAGCAAGCCGTCTGTGGCTCCCAGACTGTAGAGCATCAGACTTGTGTGGCCAGATGTGTCTCAGAGGCATGGCCCAGGCAGAGTTAGGGGACCCATCAGAGGGACGGGAGATGGACTCGGGCGGGGTGAGCAGGTGAGTCCTTATTCATTGTCAAGTGAGAGGCGGTGGGGACGGGGACAGGAATGGTGTGTGTGTGTGTGTGTGTGTGTGTGTGTGTGTGTGTGTGATGGAGGACAGCCTTATATTCAGGTTAGCATGGAGTAGCACAGAGTGACGGTTCGTGCTTTCCAGTGAGCTGGAACCCAAGCTGTTTCCCATCTAACATCAAAGCTCTGTCCAGACCGCTGAGCCCTGGGGCAGCCCTGGGACCTTCCTGTCTCACCCATGGAAGATGCCCACTCTCCTTGGGCTCCTGTATGCATGAGTTGTTCTTCCAAGAAGCACACAGCCTTATGTGTTTACTCTTCCTATCGGCTGTTGCCGTAACATAATAATGATCTAGGAAAACTCAACTTTCCCCGGCCTCAAGAGACTGGTTTTGCCCTCCAGGATAATTTATCTCCCACCTCAACCTTTTCCTTGAAGGTCAAGATTCTCCCGTTTTGTTCCATTGGCTCAGAGCCATGTGGGCTTGGGACGACAGTGCTCACTCACAGGTTGGAGATTTCTGGACCTCCAGAACATGGTGTGGGGATGGCAAGGGCTGGGGAGACAGGGAGTCCCACCTCTGACACTGCCCAGCCATCTTCCCTCTCTCCCCATCACACCCCAGGACAGCTACCGAGACTTCTCTTTACGCCCATTCCACACAGAAGCAGAAGAGGCAGACCCCGAGCCTCCATCTGGAGAAGAGAAGCGAGGCTGTTCAGTGCTCAGAGCCCTCGCAGGGCACACACACACACACACACACACACACACACACACACACACACACACCGCTCCCGGCAGGAGCCACAGATGAGTGTGCAAGCAGGCAGGAAGAGCAGGGCCCTCAAGGGGTGCACATCTTAAAAGAAGGATTTTCCTAGGACCTCAGTGGAGGTCCTATCCAGGGATGTAACAATCTCTAATACTGACCCCTTTGTTCCACTGATCCCAAACTCTAATAAGGAGCTTTGCCTTCGAAGTTCAGAAACGTGGATCTATCCCTGGAAACAAAAGAGGCTGACCCCAAATAAGGCGGAAGCTCAGAGTAGCAAGCTACTCTTTTCATTTGAATTGCGAAGCAAGAGAGTTAATTATATATAACACATAATGCATATTCTGTATACATTATCCTATATGACACAATAATATAAACTATACACATATATAATCAGGTTAGGTATATTTCCAAACCTATGCAAACAATGTAGTGGAGGCAGCCTCGTTTCTGTGGAGCGAACGATCACTCCTGTGCTTTCTTTCTTCATTGCACAGGTCCACAGGGGCTCAGGCCCTCACGCTGATGTGATGTCTGCCATCACACCCGACGCCGTTCCTGTCCTCCTGTCCTCGCCACCAATCACTTCTCAAGCTGTAAGGACTCACCTGGCTGTCCTGTCTGAGTCTCGAATTACATCTTGGCATCACCTGCCCTCTTCAGAGCCCAGCCTCTTGCCCGACACTCATACTCAGTATACATATTTAACCCTTTGAAACCTATACAGGAAAATAATCTCATTTTCCCCTTAGAAGCCCCACACCCAAATACTGTCCTTGATTTTAAATTACTTATTATATATTAATATAAATAAAATATGTATTACCTATTATATATATGCAGCTGGGGTTGGGGTGTGCTTGCTGCATTCTCGTTTCCCAGGACGGTGATGATGTGAGGTACTGAGACATTTAAGGGGCAGAGCCCAGCGGGAGTTAGTTAGAACACTGCGGTGTGGACACTACCCTCGGATGCCCTGGGAAAGACTGAGGTAGCCCCACGAGGCTGTGTTGGTTCTCTAGTGGGCAAGGCCTCACCCCATCAGTGCTTGGCTTGTTGCTCAGAGTTGGCCTGAAATCTGATTTTTGGCCTGGTTTTGGCGTGCTCACGTTTGCTGAGAGCAAAGCCCTGGAAAGCCAGCATGGAGGGTGAGTGCGTTTTAATTAACAGAGCCGCCCCGTACATCAGGCGGCCGCAACTTTGCTCAATGCTGAGGATGATTGCAGTTTAACATCAGGGGAAGAAAGCAATGAAGGAAATAGATCAGATGAAGCAATATTGGGAGTTTATGAAGTCTGTGCATTTTCTTGAGGCTTCACAGGAATCGCTTTTAAACTGGCTGTCACCATGCATGAATGATCCCCTCCACCTGGGAGGACATACGCCCACACTGGGGGCATGGGCCCTCGCCAGCCTCATAATTCTTTCTTATGCTGCTAAAGCGGAGAGTGCTGTGATAGCAGAGAGAGACGTGACCCTTGTGATGTCTTCAGAATAAAAAAAAACCTGGAGCAGAGGAGGAAAGAGGAGAGGCAAGAAATAAATAACGAACCAAGATGCTATTTACATACAGAGGGGAGGCCTCTGAGACTCCGCTTGGGGCCTTCTGTGTCAGTAATAACTCCGTGACGGAAATAAAGAGACTCTTCCTCCACCCCGCATCGCCTGAGAGGCTATCAGCACCGGTTCTCCTTTGTTTTCTGATGGATTCTAACTCAGTAAAGGGAAGGCGGGGCTGTCAATCGCAGCCTCGAGGTGGGACGCGGGGGTGAGTCCGGTGGTCCCCATGATGACTCAATTATGTTGGCTGTGAAGAGATTAATTAGAATTGAATGTCCTATTGATGTGACGCTGCCTTTTGCACCTGCTGTTGGCGTCCTCATTACTGGTTTCCCATTATAGGGGATTATATGGTGCAATGGAATGAAGTTTATGCCTCCTGGGGGACACTCTTAAACAGGTTCACTGTACTTAACTGGTGGTGAAGGGGTTACCTGAGAGGAACATGACTCAGCCTCTCTCTCTCTCTCATAAAGTTCACCTCCGTCCCCTTCTATCAACTACAAACATAATATTCTCATGCCCACCAGCCAGGCCAGGAGCTCAGAAGTCGGTCCTATCAAGTCTCGCTCACTCTGTGCCTGACGTAGCAGGAGGACGGAGTGAAAGGAATCCTTGTGTTCTCCCCGAGACTGCTTAGGTTTCCACGCAGTAGAAGCTTGGTCCCCAGCATGGGGCTGTTGAGAGGTGGGAGCCTGGTGGTCCTTGGTTAGGTCACTGGTGGTGCTGGGGGTGGGGTGGGAAATCTACCCTTGGAAAAGATTAAGGCGGCTCGTGTGGGACTGTGATTCCTCTCGAGTAGAAGGCTATGTGGCAGCGAGTTGGTTCCTTCCTGCCTACTCTCTGGCTTCATGTCTGGTCATCTGATCTCTGACCATCTGCAGGGTCGTTCTCCCTCACGATGCCAGGGTATGATGGAGACAAGGAAGACCTCACCAGAGGTCAAACAGATAGGGCTGCTCAACTGTAGACTTTCCCAAACTGTTGTCTTTTTTTTTTTTTTTTTTTTAATTAAAGTATCCAGCTTTGGTGGTGGGGGGGTAGGAGTCATGTTTCAGCAAGATGAACGGGCTAATATACCCTGGGAGAGACTCTCCGGGAGACGTCGGTTACAGAGAAGGAGTGTTTGGGAACTGCGGTGTTTGCCTTCTGGGAATGGGAAACAGGGGTGTGTGTTTACCCCAGAGCTGGGCAGCGTCTGTGGACTTGGAAGAAAACTGTCAGACAAATGCCAGGTGAAAGAAACCGCTTCCTGGCCCAACGGCATTCCTCTCTTATGAAGCCGAGCTGAGGAGATCCAGGTCAAGATTAGGACCTCTCCAGCGCTAAAGGGTTCAGCCAATATTTGTTCAAGGAGAAACAGAGATGAGAAGGGCTTATCCTCTCCAACTGTGAAAGGCTGACCTCTGGCACCCAGGTGTCCCAGCTCCTGAATAGCCACAGACCAGGAAGGCAGGGGCAGCAGGAATCATTGAAGACTCAGCAACTGGATCTCCTCTAATTCAGCCTGTGGATGCTGCCTTTCCAATAAGCCCAAAATTTGGGTCTCCTAGGATGAAGGTAGTACTGTGTGTTTGGAGGTACACCTGGAATCCCCATGGTGTTGGGGTCTGTCCTTGTCAGTTTTGTCAGACTGACACAGCATAGAGTCATCCGAGGGAAATACCAATTAAGCAATTGCTCAGATCATAAGGGCCGGTGAACATGTGTGGGGAGGATCGTGTTGGTTATTAAGTGCTGTGGGAGGGCCCAGCCCACTAAGGGCGGCACCATTCCCTACGAGGGTAGTTCTGGGCTGAATAAGAAAATCAGCCGAGCTTAAGCCAGTGAGCAAGCCAGAAAGTGAGTGAGCAGGCAGCATCCTCCACGGTTCCTGCCCTGAATTCCCTCAGTGGCAGGCAGTGACCTGGAAGTGAAAGACAAATGAACCCTTCCCTCTCTCCTAGTTGCTTTGGTCTGAACGTTTTATTACAGAAACAGAGTAAACTAGGACAGGCTCCGAAGAGCTGGGAGCCTGGATGGGAGGCAGAGCTGGAGGATGCCACCCCCCCCTCACACACACACATACACACACACACACACACACACACACACACACACACACACACACACACA
>NW_026596158.1:3824953-3899689 GCF_907164565.1 Psammomys obesus | reverse complement strand
ACACACACACACACACACACACACACACACACACACACACACACACAGAGGGACTGCCAGCACAAACCATCTTTCCCTGATGATTTTTGGAGGAATCCTGAGCACCAAAGCTCACAGGTGTCCCTGGTTTCTTTGAACGGCCACAAAGACAGACGTATCCCAGCATCAACAGACTCTGGGTCAAGTGACAAGTTGGCCAAAGTCCTCCCCTGACTCAACCGGTTCCCACCTCATCTCCTTTGGAGACCTTAAGACACCCTTTATGCATGGATGGTGAAGAACAGAGAAGTTCCTGAGGCTTTCCTGTCCCTCGGTGCTGATGACAGGAGGAGGAGCCTAAGAAACTATGAAGTGACCTTACTTGGGCAAATGACATTGACTCAGAGACAAAAGGGAAGCCAGACCTTCATGGCAGGGTCAAATTGGCTTTCCTATGATTGACACTGCACATTTCACAACTCAAGAATCCCGAGTCTGTACATTCACTCAACTAACGCTTCCTGAGCTGCTAGGTTCATCTGAGACTACGGCCGCGAACATGCGCGTGTGTTCCGTGGCCTCCAGACCTTACCTGCTGGAGGAAATGCCACTTTTCAAGTGGCCCAAGGTGTCATGTTGGGAATTCAGTCACTACTGCCACCGTTGCCTCTGGGTGTGTGCAGAATGAGGATTAAGCTGCAAACTGAAGAACAAACGCTGAGAGACCCAGGAGGCCGGAGGGATGGCTCATTGGGGAAGACAGTCTTGCAGAGGTTTCGGCCTCTGTGCTCAGCACCTGAACGGTGCCTCACAACCATCTGTAACTCCAGTTCCAGGAGATCTGACACTGCCTCCGCCCTGCCTAGGTGCTGGGCACGGGTGGTGCACAGACCCAGGCAAACACTCACACACCCAGAAGAAAGAGACATCTTTAAAGTGTTTTCCAGAAGAAATCCCTTTATTAGTAAGTCACTGTGAGTCGTCACTTAGCATTACTCCCGAGGGCTAGTGCAGCTCTCGACCTTCATCAAAAAATGCATCCTTCTGTGCTAGATGCCAATAAACACAGCAACTTGGTCAAGGTGCAGACGGGAAGAGACTGCTCGGCCCTCAGTTGGACAGGCTCAGGGGGCACTGCAGAAGGGAGGGAGGAAGACTATAGAAAAGCCAGAGGTGATAAATGACAGGGCAAGACAGCTTCTGAGGAAAGGTTGAGGGGGGGGGGTAGGAGGTGGGGTGGAGGTGGGGGAGGGAAGGGTTTCCAGACACAGCAGGGCAGCTACAGGGGGAAGAGAATGTTTTTTCCAGACAACAGGGCCAGGAGCAGCAGCACCCACCCACCCATCAGCATTAGTTTTAAAACTATTTTATTTAGATTTCTTGGTGCCTCTACCCTCCCTTCTCCACCCCTTATCCCTTCCAACACCCCAACGCCAGGTAGGAAAGAAAGAAGGTTAGTGGGTAGAGGGGGCTGGGTTTTCTTTGGCTACTTCCTGCTGGTTACGGTCATTGGGTTCCTTAGTGCACGTCCAATCTTCCTTTCAGGATATCTTCAAGTGCTTCTTGTCAAACTGCATCAACAGCAACCAGGAGGAGCGGTGGGGGAACAGCAGCCCCCTTTCTCTCTCTGGGCTCTGACACTCCCTCTCCAGAGTCCTCCGAATTAAACTATCCGCAGCTGGCAAAGAGCCCCTCTGAGAGCTTGCACGAGGCAAATGGCTTGCTGCTGTGGACCATCTGAAGCAGTTCCATATCCCACACCTGGGATTAAGACAAGAACGTGTTTACACAGTGTAACTGAGTCTCTAAAGACACCGAAACTTTCCACTGCACAGGCCTTTAATCCCAGCACTTGGGAGGCAGAGGCAAGAGGACCTCGGTAGTCCTGGTCTACATAACGAATTCCCAGATGGCCAGTGCTACACAGTGGGACCTTGTCTCAAGAGCCAAAAGACCAAACAAACAAACAAAAACCATGCAAACAAAACTTAGCATTCTCAGCAGTTATGACCTACACAAACTTGATGCAGACAGAAACTCCAAGATGGAGAGGCAGGATGAGCACAGCGCCCCACCTGTAGCTAAGGGGCTGCCAGCTGGTGGGAAAGGCAAGGTGTTTTGTTTTGTTTTTTCTTTTTGAAAGTGGTGCTGTGGTTCATTTGACCACACTGCAGCGGACTGAACCATACCCAAAAGTACAAGGGGTAGCACAAATTGGACTTGATGGGTTAAAAACAAAACAAACAAACAAAAAAAAAAAAAAAACAACTGAGGACACAGTTTGGTGACTAAGGAAGGGAGGGGGGGCTGGATGCTCCTGGGTTGTTGTTAAAGGAGGGCAGTGAAGATGATCAAAACACATTCTATGACATTCTCCACTAATATGCACCAGGAAAAAAAAAAGAAATACATTTATCATAAGACAGAAAAAAGCCAAACAGAGGTATAACGCAAACAATTATAATAATAACCACGTAGACCAAAAATGGAACCTCTCCTCACAGAAGTTCTTCTTCGAGTCTCAACAGCCCCTCTCCTGGAAAAAGCAACCCTCACCTGACTTTTTGCTTATGTTTTTAAGCCAGGCGTGGCCTCGAACTCCCAGCCACCTTGCCTCGGCTGCCAGGGTATTGGGATGGCAGGCGCATGCCACTGTTCCTGGTACCCACCTGACTGTTTTGGGTGTCTGCTATTTTGATGGCTTCTCTCCTTGTCACACACACCTTAGTGTGCCTGCCTAGACACAGAAATGACATCTCGTCACTGTCAGGCATCCACAGTCTTCCACGCCTCTTTGAGTTTACAGGCACATCCTCACGCCTTTCTTACATAACAGTTGATATGTTGGAGAATCTGAGCCTTGTTTGATGCTCGGAGTTTCTACTGTCTGGATTCCCCTGAAGTGAGGACAGCTCTCAGGCTGGCCAGTGGGAACCTCCTGCGGGTAGTTCTCATGTTCCTTGGACTTTCAGCCTCAGCTAGTGTGTCTTCTAAGCCTTTCCATCTTTGTATGATGCCATGCATTGTTGCGGAATCTTCCATTTATCTGTCTGTCCATCCATCAATCACCCATCCACTCTCCTTTTCTTTTTCACAAATTACTAAGTGTCAAGATAATGAGAAGATAGTCACAGACTATGGGAAAACATCGGCATATCTGATAATAGATTGTTATCCACAATAACCAAAGACAGAAAAAGCAGTGAGTCAGCAAGCCCAGGAAAGTCTTGGAAGAAACCAAAAATGCACATTGCTAAGTGAAAAGAGACATTCCGAAAAGGCTGTATACTGTAGAATCCCAGCTACTGATGTTCCAGAAAAGACATTATAGAGGACGCAGAGAAGACCAGGGGCTGCCAGCGTCTCTGGTGGTGGTGGAGGGGGATGAATGGACAGAGCAGGAAGGGATGGAAAACAACACAACTATTCCGAACAATACTGTGAGTGTGAACACACATTCTCAGCCGTGTTTCATAACCCACAAACATACAACCAAGTGTGAATGTCAGCGGAAACCATGGGCTTTGGCTGGTGTCAGTCATTGCTGGCACATTGACTGTAGCACGCAAACCACACAGCTGCGGGGTGCTCATAGTGTACCTGTGGCAGAAGGTACACGGAAACTCTACCTTCCACTCAACCTCACTAAGACCCTGAGGCCGCTCTAAAAGCTCAATGCAATTACATTCTAAAAAAGAAAAACACTAACGAGAGGCTGGAGGGGTGGCTTGGAGCTAAGAGCAATGGCTGCTCTTTGAGAGGACCTCAGTTTGATTCCTAGCACTCACGGGGAGGCTCGCTACCCCTGGAACTGGAACATAGCGCCCTCTTCTGGTCTACACAGGCACTGCATACATGTGGTGTAGAGACATACATGTGAGCAAAACAGTCATACATATAAAATTTAAATTTTAAGTAAGTAAGTAAATAAATAAATAGACAAGCAAATGCCTAATGAAGGGCTAGAGAGATGGATCAGCAGTTAAAACCGTTTCTTGTTCCTTCAGAGAGCTGAAGGAACCGTTATCAGGCAGATTACAACCATCTTTAACTCCAGTTCCAGGAAACAAGGACCCTCTTTTGGCCTCTGTGGGCACTGCATTCACACACACACACACACACACACACACACACACACACACACACAGAGAGAGAGAGAGAGAGAGAGAGAGAGAGAGAGACTGCACACATCTTAAAAAATTATTTAATGAACATATAATGATTCTTCCATTTCACACTCAAAATTCTTGGTTGTTTAGGTTCTTTCTGAGGGCTGGAGAGACAGCTCAGAGGTTGAGAGCACTGACTGCTCTTCCAGAGAACCGGGGTTCAATCCCTAGCAACCACACAGCAGCTCACAACTGTCTGTAATTCCAAAATCTGACACCCTCACACAGACAAACATGCAGGCAAAACACCAGCGCACATAAAATTCAAACAAATAAATTTGTTAAAAGGTTAAAAAAAAAATCCCTTCTGATAGCTTGTGCTACTCAGCCTTTTCACTGTCGTGACCAAGGGCATGGCAGAAGCAAGTAAGAAGATGAAGGCTTCAGTTTAGCTCACGGTTACAAAGGATTCACTTCATGGTCTCCTGGCCTTGTCAGGTGTGGGCCTGTGTGAGGCTGAGCACCACCAATGGAGAAGTATATGAGGGAGTAGCCTGCTTCTGACCTTAGGCTGGTCAGGAAGCCCCGGCCAGCGAATCATGTCCCTACATCCTGCCTTCTCCAGCTGGGCCCTTCCCAAAATTTCCAGAATCTCTCAAACACCTAGGAGGCAACAGAAACAGAACGCCCATCTCACTCCCCCTGCTCATCTCACTTCGATAGTGGTCAGCATACAGCGCAGATGCTATTTCAGACAACAGCACCATGGAAAATAGTTAACTTTTTTTCCTATATGCTTTTCTCATTCTTTTATTTCTCAGTTTATGGACAGTTACGTTATATCTGTGTTGTCAGAGTATATGCTCGAGTGTATACTTGTACTCTGTCAATCATCTTGGGTGTGTGCCACAGTGCACTTGTGGAGGTCAGAGGACAACTTTGGGAGTCAGTTCTCCCCTTTCACTACGTGGATCCCGGGGATTCGAACTCAGATCATCAGACTTGGCAGCAAGCATCTTTGGGTGCTGAGCCATCTTGCTGGTCCCGTATTCCCTACTTACTCTTAATTCTACAGCTATATGTTTAATGTTCACTTCCTTTTGTTGGTACTCTTAAAGTCATCTTTGGCTTTCTGAATCCATTTCCCAGTAAATTCCTCAGGAAGGACTCGTGGGAACACTGTCCAAAGTTCCTTTTGACATGCCTGTAAGAATTTACTTGTACCCTGATGTTTAAAACTCAGTTTTGCTAGATATAAGATCCTAGCTCATGGGTTTTCTTCTCTCTGGCTTCGGGAGTGTGTTCCTCTATTTCCTGCTGCACAGCATTGCAATGAAAAAAAAATGTCATAAACATTTTTCAGCTTCTCACCCCTCCCTAGCTCGTGTGCTACTTTTTTTTTTTTCCTTAGATACTCAAAGGCTTTTTCTTTTTCCTTAAGGTTCCATCACTTTATGAAATTATGCCTTGGCATGGGTCATTCTGGGCCAGTCAGTATTCGCAGGGCACACATTACATGACCTCTCCATGTGTAGTTTCAGAACTTGATTTTCTTTTTGTTTCTGGAATGCTTTCTTGAACAGCAGCTTTCAGTATGCTCTCTCCCTGCCTTGGTTTGTTGGCTTGTTTGTTTGTTTGTTTGTTTCCTTTCTTCCTGTATGGCCATTGTCTGTGTGCTGAGTCACTTCGAACTCCTTCAAGATTTGTCATTTTCTCTTTAATCTTTTGAGTTGTGTTTGTTTCTTTGATTTTTTTTTTTTTGCACATTTCTATTTTTCTTTTCTTTTTAATTTCTTCTAAGGCATTATCTGTTGTGATCCTGTATTCTCCCCAGTTTCATTTCTGAAAACGCTTTTTTTTTTTTTTCTCGTAAGCCCATTCCTCCCTGACTGTGGTTCCGCTTTTGGGTTCTGTTTGTACAGTCCTGCTGGGCCTTCAGATCTTATACCACTGTCTCGGTTTCTTTGTGTTTGCTCTTGACACGGGAGGTGATAGCCCTTTGTTTAGTGGGTGTGTTTTTTTCTCATGCTTTTTTTCATTGTCTCTGGGGATGTTATGCTACTCTTTATCATCTTTTCTTCATTAAAATCACTTTCATGGGAGGATCCGAGTCCTCTATCGTTGTTCACGCCTGTGAAGGTGAAATTAACTTTTCTGAACCTTTACAAGGAGGTTGAGTTCAAGAGAGCCTTTTCAGCTTCCCAAAGCACCAGCCTAGTTTTTGTTCTGTTTTGTTTTTCCTGGCAGTGTTAACACACACACACACACACACACACACACACACACACACACAAAACAAAACATGGCAGCCTGTTTTCTCAGATTCCCGGCTCTTACAAAAATATCTCTCCCCTGTTACCTGAACCTTCTCCTGCCCCCCTTCCTGCTTTGTTTATTTATCCATTTGTTGCCATGCTAGCGAATTGAACCCAGGGCAAGCAAATGCTAAGTATGTCCTACCATTGAGCCACACCTGAAGCTCCCTTTATCCGATTCCATTCAGTCATTTTCTCTTGTGTCTGCAAAGAAAAACCCAGGTAGCTTTGAGTACTCACGGCCAGGGATGTTCCACCCTCTTTAGGTCATCCCTCTGAAGACCCAGTGCACACATGCGGTCCTGTATCAAGCAGGACCCCTCCGTGGATATCCAGATCGGGTGGTGGCCCAGCCCTTCCATCCCACCCACTCCGGAGGTTGAGGCAGGGGGAGGGATCGCAAGCCAGAAAGCTACCAGATTCCAGCCACCATTTTCAAAGAAGAACTCTGTGCTTTTCAGTAAATACTTCTTGTCTCTTCTAAGAAGAGAGGCCTGCTGTCAAGGACGGCAAGCACCTGTTCCTTCCTTCCTTCACCTGTATCGGTACCCGTCTCAGTCAGGGTTACTATTGCTGTGATGAAACACAAGGACCAAAGCATCTTGGGAGGAAATGGCTTATTGCACATCATTGTTCACCACCAAAGGGCCTCAGGACAGGAACCCAATCAGTCAGGGCAGGAACCCAGAGGCAGGGGGCTGATGCAGAGGCCATAGAGGGGCACTGCTCACTGGCTTCCTCCTTAGGGCTTGCTCAGCCTGCTTTCTTTGACAACCCAGGACCACCTGCCCAGGGACAGCATCACCCACAGTGGCCTGGGTCCTCCTCCATCACTCACTAATTAAGAAAGTGTTCTTCGGGCTTGCCTACAGCCTGACGTTATGGAGGCACGGCCTCAATTGGAGTTCCCTCTTCTCAGACGACTCTAGCTGCGTCCATTTGACTTAAAACTAGCCAGCACAACACCACACAGGCTTTGCTAGTCTTTGAAACAGGGGCTCACCACGCAGCCCACTGTGGTTTCTAGCTCCTGAAACTCCAGGCCCAGTTTCCTTTGTACCAGGGTAACAGGTGCCACCATGTCTGGCTGCCTGCTAGCTTTGTTCAAGTGTTTCTTTGTTCAAGTGGGTTTTGGGCTTTGCCGTCTAGTTGGTCTGTTTGCTTTTTCGCTACTTGCACATTCAAATCATTGCCACCAGCATTGTGGCTGTCTTTTTAAGAATACCCCAACCATAACTTATCGTTAACTCAGGATGCTTTATTTAAAAAAAAAAAATCACATTAAAGGAGGAAAATACACTGGGTCCTTGATGTAGTGCCGTGCGTGGACCGTGGCTCTGAAGCAGTCTTCCTATGCGTGCCTGTATCCCTGTACCCAAGGTTTAACACCAGGGCACAGTCCTCCCTGCCCAGAGCTGTCCCTGCCGCTCCCAAAGCTCGACGAGCTGCCGAGTGCTTTCTGAGGTCATTCTCAATGCTTTGCCTCTTGTGCTTCTGTAGGGGTCGGGGTGTGGGGAAGGCCACAAGGTAAGGCAGATACTGGCTGTGTTCCAACGACCTGCCGATGGCGTTTTAAAATGGGATACAGTGAGCTTAATAATTTGAATGGCCTCTGGTGAGATCTATTCCTCATTTACAACTTTCTTATTCTCCCAAGCCCTGGATGGCAAGCACTTTTATGGAGGACCTTGGCTTTTCTAACGCTAGGCTTGTTTTCCAGAATTCAGCAATCTTTTAACTGTCGATTCTAGTTTGTTTTGTTTTTGTTTGTTGTTTTTTTCTGAGCACGAAGCGAGAATCCTTCGTCTATACTTGCCAGAATATTCTTAGTGCTTCACAAAAATGCACATTGAGTTATTATCTTTCTGATTCTTTGGGGGTATGAACCCCGTCTCGAATGAACAGGGGTCAGATTAAAGGCCACACTGGGTCCCAGGGAACGTAATTTAGCCACTGCTAATCCAGCCTAGTGCAGTTTGCTCTGCCTCCCGGTTGGAAGTCTTCCCTGCCTGTCCTCCTCCTCAATGGTGGGTTTCTTACTTTGGCATCCTGATATCCTGTCTCTAGCAGATTCTCAAAGGCTTGGCTAGGCAGCCTGTGCCCGGGGATAGATGGCACAGACACCTGTCCAGGGAGCTGGGCTTCCCCTCAGAGCCTGTCTCTAGTTTGCACATGGGCTGGAGGTCATTTTGGCACACCTGTGCCCAGAGCTGGGCTGTGCCCAGGCGCTATGCCCTGAATCTTGGGATAGGGTCTGAATATAGAAGCAAGCATTACAGGTGGATCCACAGGAGCCCGAGACACCACCACTGAGCCCTAGCAGGGAGGGTGCTCCATCTGAGCAAGGACAGGGCTGGGAGACAGACTCTGACAGGCTCCACACTGGGATCTTGATGGCTACCTTCATGCCACAAGGCTTTTTGCGTGGTGTCAAAAGAGGAGATGTGTACTGCCTTGCTTTCCAAAGCTAACTTTAAACACTGCTGACAGCAAGATGTCTCCTATACGAAAGCAGACAGGAAGGCGACTGTCTCTCTGTTTCCATGGCTACAGACAGGACGCCACTGGGCAGTGTTCTGAACTCTGGGCATCCTGGGATCTGCCTGCAGGACGAAGTTTCCTGAGCGTGGGGAGAACTCAGCAGAAATGGTAACTGCTTTGCCTTGGCTCCGACACCAACTGTCTTCTTTTTTCAATGGCAGGGTTCCATTTTTTCAAGGGGTCCAGGCGTGTCCCACGCCCACTCCCACACCCAGGAATCTTCAGAAACTGGAGAGCTCCCTTTACCCACCATCTGCAGATTGTATCAGCTGCCTGATGACCTTGACACCTTCTTCACACCAAGCGACAGTGTAGCCAACCTAACAGGCCACTTAGGAAAGTGACAGGCTCTCAGCTGCTTGCTGGGCGTAGGATGGAAGGGGCTGATGGCCAAGTTTTTGCATTACCCGTCTTCAGTTCAGGAAACCCAGAGCAGAGGGGTGCTCAGATAGAGCCCACAGGCAGCAAGGGGAAAATGGGCTGTCTCTAATGTGGACTCTGTTGACCACTCTAGGATTACTTGTCCCTTGGCAGGGAGGCCTTGCCAGGCCAGAGAGGAAAAGGATGCAGGCAGGCCTGGTGGAGACTTGATAGGCTAGGGTCAGATGGTAGGGGAAGAGGGCTCCACCTTTCTGTGGACTAGGGGAGGAAGATGGGGGGAAAGGGAGGAGGGGTCGGACCTGGAGGGGGCTACAGTCAGGATGTAAAGTGAATAAATTATGTATATATATAAACAAAAACAAACAAAAACCTTGGAGCATTTGTGGGAGCAAACAGCATGTAGGCTTTCTTCTCACAGAGAACCTATAGAATAAGGTGTCAGGTGTCGCTCCAAGGCTTGTTGTCCCGTTGAGACAACAGAGGCTGCGGGCCAGCGCTGCCGCTTGCGTGCCCCACTCGGGGCCAATGCTCCTGCTCTGCTCTACTTGGATGTCCCTGTGAGGCTCTCTTGGCCTGGAGGACGGTTCTGTCCCTGTCTCGTCTCCTTGGAGGCATCCCTCCACCGGGCTTTTGTTTTCTGTTGCGGTGGAACGAACCACGCCACCAGGTGTTGTGTGGGCTCCGAACACAGTGTGAAAATACCACTTGTTCAGACCGCGTGGAGCAGGGCCATACCTGCCGCTGAGCCTCCATCACGGCTGCGGCCGCCCACACTCTTCACGGCCCAACTCCCGACTGTGCTCTGAACGAACCTGGGGACGGGCCAAGCCGCTGCCCTGGGGAGAACACTGGCAGGCAGGAGTCATCACAGAGCCTGATGGAGGCTTTGTTTTCTGGCTCTGCGGGTGCAGCTGAGGGGCCTCCGTGATTGGGACCCTTCTAGCCTGGCCTTGACCCTGCCCTCTGTCTTTGCCGCGTCGTTCTGAGCCACTGCTCTCCTTACCACTGAGGCAAGGATGTCTCAGCGTGTACACCCTTACCGAAAGGCATGTCTCCGCTGGCATCTGATAAATGTTTCTGGAATTTTCCGCTGAAAATATTTTTGTTCCTCTCGGAGCCATCTTTTCTTCTCAAAAAAATCTCCGGACTTGATGCTTAATACTAAGCATTAAATTTAGAACAAGCATTCAAGTTTGCATTGAAAAAAAAAATTGCTTTTAGCTGTCTTGGGAACTTAGAAAATACTTAAGCCCCACTCCTTGCCTGACTCACAATGGAGGAGAAGTCCTTGAGAAATGGGAGGAGGTGTGTATGTGTGTGTTTGAGACAAGGTCTCTGTGTGTAGCTGAGTGGCCTTGAATTCACATCTTCCCTGCTTCTGCCTCCCTAGTGCTGGGATTGTGGGCCTACGCCATTGTGCCTGGAGACTGTAGGGGTTTTGAAAATGCTGCTTGGGCTGATATTGCTGGGATGGGAGCCTGCCCTCCGAGGCCCCACTGTCCTTCTCAGGCCTCACAGAAAATCCAGGCAAAGCTGAGCCCCTTACAGTTAAAAAAAAAAAAAATTATTTTTATTTCATAAAAGGCCTCTGAGTCCACCAATCCGGGCTAAGCCAGAAGGAATTCCAGGGAATTAACAAGCTCTCCAAATTAGAGAGCATTTAAAACCAAGTGCCACTTATGTGGTGTGGTCATTTCCCCATTGTAACACTCACCTCGGTTAGTGAGCAAAAACATATAGCCAGACGAGAGAGCCGGCCAAACCAGCCTGACTGAATAGAGAAAACTGTCTGTAATGAGATTCTTCACAGCCAGATGCACAGATAAGCCCCCCTCCCCCATTAAGAGGTGTCAAAACCCACTGCCTAGCCCAGGCAGGGCCGGCATCCTTCCACAAACTGGCTCCCACTGTCTTTGACGGACAGTAAAACAAGCAAAGTTGAGCCCAGCCCTGCATGACGTGAAGGAGGAATTAGTGTGGGCCAAATCAAACAGCATTTGCTGGATTGTGACAGGTAGGCATTCTCAGATTTTAAACTCTCATCTCAGAGTACAAGGAGTTGAGGGTATAAAATATTATTTGGATTGAGGGTTTATTAGCCTCCCCCCCCCGCCCCTGCCCATTCCCCCACCCCGATTCCTGTAGCTGCCCCTCCTTCTTGCCATGAATAGACCTAGGGAAGAGATCTCAGCTGAACTTGTGGAGGACCCTGGGAACTTGTTGGGTGACCAACATCAGGATGCAATTGTTTCTTTGTTTAGTGTGTGTGTGTGTGTGTGTGTGTGTGTGTGTGTGTATCACACAAGTAGAGGTGAGAGGATAGCTTTCACAAGTCCGTTCTCTCTTCCCACTTTGGAGTTCAGATACCAGACTTCGAAGCACACACGTCTACAGGCTGAGCCCTCTAGCCAACCCCGGAGGTGGTTCTGGTTTTTAAGGTTAAAAGGCATCCGGCCAGGCGGTGGCATCTACCTACAATCCCAGCACTTGGGAGGTCGGAGCAGGAAGACAGCGGGTTCAAAGCTAACCGAGGCCACTTAGCATTTTTTGTTGTTGTTTGTAAAGCATCAAAATAAATTTGAACTTGGCAAGACATCCACAAAGGAGCCAGGCTAGCTCTTAGCCTGGTTTTATATGGAAAGGGGGCCTAGATCCAGTTTGGGCTATAGGGTCAACACACCCCATTGTATGCTTGTTTACCTTAGACTGAGGGAGAAGGTACCAAGGCCATCATGGTACTGTTCTGCCATGTCAAAGAAGACTGAAGGGCTGGCCATCAGGGCTTTTGATCCTTTGCCTTCCTTCTGGCTCCAGAAACCTTCTCTACAAAAAGCATCTATTGTTATGCCCGGAAGAACGAGGGGGAAGTTTCAGAAATCTGAAGAGGTACCTAAGAGATACGGGTGCTAAAGTTTGAATATAAAATGCTCCCCAAAAGTCTCCTATGTTTGGGCTCCAGCTAGCAACACTGTTCTGGGGGTTGGTGGTACCTTTAGGCCTGTATCCCAGCCAGCAGAAGAGGGTCCTGGAGGTGGACTTTGAAGGCAGTGTCTACTTCTGGATCCCTGCTGAGCTCTCTGCCTCTGATTCCACCTGGATGCACCCACATCACTCCAGGTGCCATGCCTTTAACCACCTTGACAGACTCTAGCCCTTAGGCCAAATAGGGTCTCCTCCTGCCCCCAACACCATCGCTAATGCAGAGGACTCACTGGTGTGCAGACATTGCCTGGGAAACCCCAGGCAATGCAACAGGAAGGCCAGAGCATAATCCTCCCGCCACTTGCCTACCTAAAGGGTGGCAGAAAAGGGGACTATCATGGAAAACGGTGAAAAGGACCTGGGGGAAACACCAAACAAGGTAGCTAAGAGAATCGGTTCTGAGCCTTCTTCCCAGCCAAGGTGCTTTCAGGAATCAAGGGTCCACAACTCAGGCCTGAAACAGGGTGCAAGAGCCTGGGCCCCAATCTTACTCGAATTTAATAAGGAGGACAAGGTTTGGGAAAGAAAGGCTATATGTCCATGCTAGCGTCTCAGCAGCTGCAGCTGGGTAATGCAGCCATGCTCCCAAGGAAGGGTCGGTCACCTGGCCACTCACCCCTGATCAACAGCACACCATTGGCTCATCTGCCCATTGAACTGACTTTGGGGGAGTACGGAAGTCATCAGAGGCCACAGCAGGGCCACACACCTGAGGTCCTGAGGTCTGGCCTTGGGTGGCTTCGGGCAGACCAAGTACAATAGTGTACGTATGTGCTCACAGCCTTCACTCTTCAGGGCGGTGTCTACTGTCCCCCACTCCTTTGAAAACAGGAGACAGAAACTGAAGGATTAGAAGACTTTTTGGAGACCACTCAACTCACACTGACATCAGGAGAGCCATAACAATATTCTGACTGGGTCCCATTTTCTCTTCTTTCTTCTACGGGCCACCAGGAGCAGGAAAGAGAACCCAAGCCATTCTACACTACAGTGCTGATTTCTGTTTCTTTTCTTATTTGTTATTACTTGATACATACATATATATATATACACACACACACACAATACATACATACATAATACATACATACATACATACATACATACATACATACATACATACATATTGGGATTGTTTTGTTTTGTGTTTTTCGAGACAGGGTTTCTCGGTGTAACAACCTGGCTGTCCTGGTTCTCTGTGTAACAACCTGGCTTTGTAGACCAGGGTGGCCTCCAACTCACAGAGAAGATCCGCTATTGCTGCCTCCTGAGTATTGTGTTTGTTTTTAAACTTTTTTTTAAAAATTTGGTGTTCCTTAAAGCCTCTCTCTTCCAACCCTCCCAACACTAGACAAGAGAGAGAAGGTCAGTGGAGAGAGGGGCTGCAGACCCCTTTACTTCTCCCAGCTGTTCAGGATAGATGGGTTCTTTTGGGGCTGTATCTGTCAACAGCAGACAGACAGCAGTCTCCTCCATCTTTCTCCTCCAAGCTGCTGCACGATGAAGCGTCTCTCCAAACTGGCACATGCTATATGCCACCTTCTCTTTCTGGGCTCTCATATTTATATCCCTCAGAGTCCTAGACCATGACCTCTCCATGCTGCACGAGGCAGGTCTTTACCAGCCGGCAAAGACCACACCTTACAGGAGCCAATTATCAGCTGTGGACAAACTTAAAACCCAAACTAAAACCCCATACTTGGGATTAAAACAAAAAAAATAATAATAATTACATAACACAATTGAGTTTTTAAAGAAACCAAAACTTCATTACACCTTGGGTGCTAGGATTAAAGGTGTCTGCTACTACCACCTGATTTATTACTTGATTTTTTAATACAAGACCTTACTAATTAGCCCAGGTTGGCCCAGAACTGGACACAGAGTCCAGGATGGCCTGGAACTTGCAACCATCTAAAGTCTGGGATTATGTGCCTGGGCTACCAACCTCAACAGATAGCTTTGCTGCTATTAATTTTAACAAGGGCAATTATTATTATTTGCTGTGCTAAAGATCTGACCCAGGCTTCACACATGCTCTGCAAGTGCCTTATACCCAGACCACACCCCTGACTCCTCACTGATGAATCCTAGAAGCACTCAACAATTGAGCTAGACCTTTCCCTCACTGGGGAATTCTAAGCAGGTGCTCTACCTCTGAGCCACACCCCCAGCCCCTCACTGGGAGATTCTAGGCAGGGGCTCTACCACTGAGCCACACCCCAGCCCCTCACTGGGGGATTCTAGGCAAGGGCTCTACCACTGAGCCACAACCTCTGCCCTTGCCCTGGTTCTCTCTGCACCGAATTTGGGACTCGACACTCAGTTTCACCTATGAGTTTCCAAACCCAGTGAGAATCATCAGTCTCAGCCTCTTAGCCACGTTACCCTCAGTTCTAAGCAAAGGAAGACAGGACTCTCCACAGGCAGGCAGGATGGATGTGGAAAAACAAGATGTCAACCCGGATCTGGAGCAAGAGCAAGGGGTTTGCCAGTAGTCCAGCACTAACCCCCACCATGCTTCCCTCCCTGTTGAGAGGCTTCTGAACCTCCTCCAGGGCCCAGGGGAGCTTAGACTGTGAACTCACCAAGCCATCCAATAAAAGTGACTTTCTATCTTAGTTGGGATGCAAAGAGATATGTTTGCCACAAATCTTTTGGTGGAGATGCACACATCAAAACCCGCAAGCGTGCATGGAGCTTCACGCCCGGGCTTTGCAGAGAGCCTCGTCCCCACCTCCCTCGCTGCAGCGGCTGAGCCTGACTTTCAAAAAAGGGCACTGCAGCCCTGAGCAAAATCTCCAGAGGAAAACTCATTGCTTCTTCCTACCAGGGGCCCCAGGCCTCCTTCAGGGATTTCCTCCAAGGGCCTCTGCAACCAAGAAGGAATGGGGGAAGGAAAAAAAAAAACCCTCAAAAATGTGGCAAGTCAAAGGCACGCAGCATTGTTGATTCGTCTTGGTGTCTGCCTGAATATTAGATGCAAATGAGTGCTAATAAGTACAGTTGGAGAAGCTAACGGAAAAACTGCCCTTCCCAGGAGGATTGCTGCATACTGGGCAGCTACAGTGACCTGACTAGCTGTGCCTACCCGGCATAGGGAAGCCTGTGCCCACTGGCTCTAGGGAAATAAAACCTATGTAAACTTGTTCTCTGAAGGCCCTTGCTGTCCAGAGGCGCCTTCCAGCTTTGGGAGCGGACAAGGGATGGAAGGTCCCATTATCTCCCCTCCTCCCCCCGGCCAGGGTGTGCAAACGTGCAGGGGGGGTTGGTGTGCTGTGCATGGACACGTGTGTGTATTTACTCTCCGAAGCATGCATGCCGCCGAGGAGGTTCTCTTGACCATCAGGTGACCAAACTCCTGAGTTAGCTCAGGCCTGGCTGCGGATGGGGACTTCACTGGCGACTGTCCAGCAGAACTGTAGCCAGGACTCTGCGTGGGGTGACAGGCTGGAAGTGGAGGGGCCATGAAGCCACGGGGACTAAAGCCTAGGCTGGCTGGTAGGAAGGTGAGTGGCTTTGTTGTTTCCGTCTCGTCTGCTCTGCTCTGGCAGTATTTGGATATGGGATGGAGTTTCTGCAGCCCCACTCTTCCTGACTCGTGAGTTCTGAGCCTTGTATCCATCTCATTCAACTGAACTTGACTAAAGGGACATGGACTTTCACCTTCCTTCCATGGGTAACTTGTGTAGACAGAGGAACAGTATAGGTCACAGCACAGCCTGAACCTCAGACCATCCTGACCTCCAAAGAGGGCACCCCAGTGTGAACCCATTCCACTCTGATACTGGGATACGGGGGCCAATCCCAGCTCTACCAACATCCAGATTTGTTGACAGTAACAATTTGGTGGCATCTTGTAACTCAGTTTCCTTATATGTAAGATGGGTACAACAGCACATGCTTCATTGCTGCAAAAATAAAAGGGATAAAAGGGAGCTGGGTATAGTGGTACGTGCCTGTCACCCTAGCCTTGGAGGCTGAGAAAGGAAGATCCTGTGTTCATGGTCAGCCAGGGCTACACAGCAAGCTTGAGAGAACCTATCTCAAAAACAGACACAAAACCAAAACAATGCAAGGAAGGTCATCATCTTGCCTGTCCTGGTGATGATCCTTGGGTACTCTGAGCTTAACTGGGGTCATTAGAGAGGCTCCAAGACCGCTCAGGCCTTCCAGGATCTCTAGTGTTAGGGGTTCCCTGGCTGTGCTCAGGAGAGGTTCCGGACCTCACCAGGCCCTTTTAAGGTCACTCAAAGGCCACAGGTCCATTTCAGTCCATGGGTTAGCAGGAAAGCATCAGGCCAAGAAAGCAAAGTCCACTCAGGGAGGGGAGAGGCAGCAGCTTCCATTCTGTTTTACTGGAAGCTTCTATGCTGTCTGGTTTTGTTGTTTGTTTGTTTGTTTAATTTCACTCTGTATGTCCCTTCAAGACTAGGCAGGGACTGCTTAACCCAGCTGAGAATGGTTAGTTTGAGAGCATAGCCAGCCTTTCCTCCCAGTGCCTGATTGCCCCCTGCAGGTTGGGGCTCTCTGGAAAACCGAGGTTTTGAATCCACAGCCCTGGAACCCAGTCCCCCTTCTACACCTGCGTTGTGTGGCTGGGGGACCGGCGACTCCCCCACCCTGTCATTCTGGGTTATGGATGGAGAGGGGTTGCTTGATTGAGCACTCAGGCTGGTGCCCGGGAGACGCTTAAGGATCAAGTTCTCAAGCGAGAATCTGGGCCATTGGGTTAGACACAGACCCGGAAATTTGGGGGTGAGTATCGAACAACAAGAGACAGGGCCTTGATTAAATTCCACGAGGGCTGTAGTCCGGGAACCCACTTGAATCTTTCTGCGCACCCCTTTGCCAAGCCCCGCGCCCCATCAGCTCTGGGTCTAGTGTACAAGACCCTGCCTGCTGGCGCTCTTTCTTTTTTCCCAGGTCAGCGCGGGGTTGCTCGGGTCCACCACCGGGGCAGCGGGTAGCTAAGAAGCTGCGGAGTGGAGCCAAGCGGCAGACAAGCACTCGGGGATCCCCAGCCCGGTGCAGCCCGCGCCAATGCCGCCCCACCCCCCGCTGCCGCCCGACCGCGCCCAGCGGCAGCTTCTTTGGAGCGCGCGTGGGCGTGGTGCCCGTGAGCTCCCAGGAGGGCTGAGTGATTGGGGAAGAGATACCCCCCTCCTAACCTCCCCCCCATCTCTGCCCCGCTGCCGCGACCGCCGCTTTCCACCGTGGGGCGGGGCCCGGCCTGGGGGCGGGGCGCCGGGCGGGCGCGGCGCTATTTCCAGCCTTGCCGGAGGCTTCGCTCGCACTTCGCTGGGAGCCTTCCCGGCGCGTGAGCCCGATCCGGCGGCACCGCGGGGAGGAGACAGGACCGGGCGGTGGCGGCAGAGACAGGGGGACGCAGCCGGCGCGGAGGACCCAATAGGAAGCTCGCCGCCGCAACCTCTCCCGCGCGCTCCGGCCGCTTACTCCACGCCGATCGCCCACTCCCGGAACCTAGGACTACACCAAGAAAGACGCCGCCCGGCCCAAGAAGCAGGGGCGGAGATTCTCCTGGCTTCCCGAGCGCCGGGAGGAAGATTCTCCCGCCGCCGAGAACCGTGCCGGACCCGAGGAACCCGTGGCCTGGAGAGCGCCGGCTGTGCCAGGTGAGGCTGCGCCCCGCGTCACCCCTGTCCCCTCTCCGTGCTGGCTGGCCGCCCGAAGGGATGTCCCCTGGAACCCCAGGGTGAACCCGGCAGCGCTCTGAGAGCAAGCCCCGCTACTCGACGCGGATCGGAGTAGCAAGCTGCAGGTGCTGCTGGGGCGTGCGGTGTTTGGGTCTGGCGGTACTTTGGGGACCGGCCCCATGAGCGGGAACTTTAATTAGACTTTCGATTCATGGTTTCTCTCTGCACCTGGGAACTGCCTCTCTTTCTCCTAGGGCTCTCCCTGAGGACCCTTCGCGCCTCCTCCTCCTCCTCCTCCTAGCCCTGGATGCTTGGGTGCGGGTAGGCAGCTTTGAGAGCTAAGCGGCGAGCGCCCGAGGGCCGGGCCGGAGCGTCCAGAGCGCAGAGGCTTTAGCTTGCGCTTGGAGCTGGGACTTGGGGGCCAGTTGGGTCCGGCAGAGCAAAGGGGGGGAAGTTTCCGGCGACCTTGGCTCCCTGCCAGGAGGTGTAAGGTTCCATCTCACTCATCTCCACCCCCCTGAAACTCTCTAGGGCCCTGGCCTGTTTTGTGCTCCGGGCTAGTGTGCGTGCGTCAGTGATCGGAGGGAGGTGTTTGCATGCGTGTGTCCCCGAGTGCGGGAGTCAGAGCCTCAGGCGGCTGGGGGCGGGGAACAGTGAGACGATCCGCTTTCTGCAACTCCTGCTGCCGAGCGAGCGAGCGAGCGGGGCTGCTTTGCCCGCACTCTGGCTCTGGCCTCCTGGAAGGCCGGCCTGGCCAGGCGAAGGTGGGTTCCTAGGTTTGGGCAGGGCCCGGGGTGGCGCTCGGGCGTGAAGTGACCTCTCTCAGTTTCCCCCGAGCAGGACTCCCAGCCTAACTTTAGTTGTGCATCTTGTCCCTGCGGCCCTCACCTGGAGCTGGAATGGTCCGGGGGCTGTGCCCTGGGTTGCAGGCATCAGGACAGAGGCATTTGGGCATCTCCGAGCCGCCTCTCAGCGGGACCCTAAGTGTGATTAGCTCTAAGGGAAACAGGCTTCTGGGAGGCTCTCTGTGACTATGGATGTAGCCAGGCAGCAAGCCAAGCGGGGGACTCAGTTGTGGGCTCCAGGTGGTAGGGATGGGTGAAGGGGTAAAGGCAGATTAGCCCTTTCCCCTCCTTCCTCCGCACGCGCAGGCATGAGACCAAGTCAGCTTTCTTGGGTTCACCTTGACCTTTTACAGGTGTGTAGGCTTGTCTTAAACCTGCCCTAGCTCAGAACAACCTCTGACTCTCCTGGAAGACCCTGATCCCCGGGGAAGAATGAGGGAGGGGCGGTGGTTTTCCTAAAAGATACTCTTCCCCCACCATGTAGCCCAAGCTGGTCTGGAACCCCTGACCTCACCCTGCTCAGTGTAGGGACTATAGGTGTGCACCACCAGGCCCCTACAGAACATTTTCCTTAGGTCAAGCCATGCCACCCCCTCCAGGCAGGCAGGGGGAACGTGTTCCGGAGGCATCAGCAGACTGGCCTCCGGGAGGTGACACAGAGGAAAGTATCACTCAACCCTTGAAAAGACTGAGTCAGAACGGGTTGATCAGTAACCCAATAGCACTTAAACACGGAAAATCTCAGTCTGACCCCCTCCCGTCGTTCCGAGGCATCAACACGGAACTCAGGAAGGGTGCACTCATTTATTTATTTACCCGGAATCAGACTTTGTGGGAGTGAATTATGTTCCCTGGGTATTGATTTTTGTTTATTTTGTTTGTCTGTTTGTTTTAAGACCCCAAATTTAAAAAGTCAGGGCTTTCTTAAAGCAAGGTCAAGGATTAATTATTTATAGAAAGACATCAATCAGCCGGGGGCCAGAGGGGGGTTGCTCATTTATAAATTCCCTGGGTGGGCAAAATGAAATCTATTTTTCTCTAGCTCCAGCCGGGAGAAGAGAACTGGCTGGTTTGACCCAGGATGCTTTGTAACTCAGGCCGCCGTTTAAGGTGCCTTTTCCATCTTGTAGCTGGAATATCGCTTGGGAAATTTTATGCATATTTGCTGTGTTTCCATAATGAACATTTACTGATTACAGAGTATCAAGGGAATTCCATTTTTTAAACATTTATTCAAATCTCTGTTTATGTGAGCTAATAAGTCTTGGAAAGTTCAGTTAACTAACTACCCCCCTCCTCTCCGCCCCCGCCACGGTTGTTGGGCGAGAATGCCTGGCAGGCTCAGCTCAGAATTTACCCCCCATTCACTTACAAGGGGGAAAGTCAGATGTCTCTGCTTGGGGATCCGGGGCTGGCTGCTTCCCTATACTTTACTGAGTCTGTGCCTGCCACTGCTTTTTGTGGTTTTGCTGACGGGACGGGAGAGAGGTCGAGGCTCAGAGCTGTCATTGCGGCTTTGCTGGTGTGCGTATGTGGTGGGTGCTAGCTGCTGTGGCCACGGGACTGCTGATGGGGGCAGACGGGGAAGGTGTGGCCGCCTGCTGACTTTCCTGCCTCTTGCCTATCACGGACCTGGAGTGCTATGCCCGTTCCGGCGCCTCCACGCTCCCACCCCTCTCCTCTGCCCGTGCGCGGCAGCCACCCCAGAACAAATCGCAGTCGGTAAACACGGCGAACAGTGGCCCGGCCTCGGTGTTAATCAGAAGGTAATGAGTGTTCTAAAAGGAGGTTTACATAACGCTGGCCTGAGGAGGTCGACACTGCAGAGGGATGGCCAAAAATAAAACAGATGGGTAAAGATGCGCCCGTCTGCAGAGCGCCAGGACGTCTCCTGGAGGCGGGCAGCCTCCGTGTGACGCCGTGGTGACCACAGGCTCCCGGGGTTCTCTGCCCTTGGAGTCGCTGTCTAGATTTGTCTGACTTGAGAGCAGCTGTGTCTCTTTCCTCCCAAGAAAAAGCTGCCCCCACACAGAGGAGAGTCACTGGGTCAGGCACGGGACAGCTGCGCGAGCTCAGGTGGCAGAGGACAGTGGAGCCATTGGCTCGTTTCTTATTGGCTGAAGGATAAGTGACCCTCCGGTCAGTAAATCACTGTGGCAGAGGGTGCGACTTACACATCGGCAGTGTGAGGTTGTGACTTTTACCCCCTGCGAAACTGCCTGCCGGTTGTGATTGGGTGCTGTGGACGGAATCGCTGGGACTTGTTCGAGGGTGGTTAGGAATTCAGAAGAGCCTTTGCAGGCGTCGGGAGACCAGGGAAGGCTGTGTTGTGGTGGGCCAATGGCCGGAAGCAGCCTTGGTCCTGCCCTCACAGGGTCCAGGCTGGGGCTAGGGGTGCCAGCACAGATACCCTCCCAGGCTGGCAGTGGCTTGCAGTCTTATTCACCACTACTTCTGGGAACCGGTGCTGGGGAGGTCTGCTGACAGTGAGGGTACGGGATCCTTTTCCTGCCAAACCTGGCTGGCTCCGAGGAATGGCATTGATTTGAACTACGATTGTCATCATGGAAGTTTGGAATCAAATGACTCTTGCCTCTCACTCCCAGGGCCAGCCCTGTTGTCACTGTCCTTCATTCTGCCACCCAGGGGGTGTTTATCGTGTATGTATTAGATGTCTGTCACTGTGGCAGGCCCTGGCAACAAGGGGTGCAGTCCCTGCCCTTGTGGGACAGAGGGATTTCTCTGTCACTCAAGCATGGCCCCATCCTGTGCCAGGCAAAGGCATGGTTGGAAATAACCAGTGTCCGTGGGAGTCCAGGCTGGGAAAGACAGGAAGGGGCTGCCCAGGCCCTCCTGGACAGGAGTAACCCAGGTTACCGCAATGGACCTGCGTGTGCTAAGTAAGTTGTGACTCCAAACATGAATATCTAGGTTGTCACCCTACAAGAGAGTGAGCTGACTTAGACTGAGGGCTCTGGAGGGAGGGTGTGTGTGTGGGTGGGGGTGGGGGGTCCTCTCACTGAGGAAATGACTCTTCTGCTGAGATCTGAAGGACTGGCTGGGATGGTTCCCCGTGAGTCGGAAGGGATGGCAGGAGGGATGAGAAGTCCAGACGTGGCCGGTAGCCTGCACAGTGTGCCCTGATGAAGGGACAAATGAGAGAGTTCTGGCCACCAGCCGTGAGACAACCTCCGAGCATTGCTGGAAAATGAGGGAGAGGACCAGCAGTGGCCAGAGACCCGGCAGCGTGGTGGCTTCAAGACCAGTGGTGTTTGGAGTTGGGACTTTTTTTTTTTTACCTAACTTCCGTGGGGTAGCGAGATCCTGCAGTGACCCTGTAGATCTAGAACCTTGGCTCCAAAGGAATTGGGAGGGGACACGGTGGGGTGAGACCTGTGACAGCCGTGAGAGCTCTCGGCCCCCTGAGACTGTGATCCCCAGGGGGTACTGGGCCCCTGTCCAGTCCTGGACTGGGTGGTCTGCTGACTGGGGGTGGAGCCAGCTCTCTGCAGCTCTCCTCAGTCCACCCCCCCCCCATACTTACCAATTAGTCTCCCCACCAATCACCAAGACCAGCTGGGTGGTGGTGGTGCAAGCCTTTAATCCCAGCACTCCTCTCGGGAGACAGAGACGGGTGCATCTCTGTGAGTTCGAGGTCAGCCTGGTCCCCAGAGCGAGTTGCCAGATAGTCAGGGCTACACAGGGAAATCCTGTCTCAAAAAACCAACCAACCAAACACACAAACAAAAAAATAAAAAACAAAGCACCAAGACTAAAAGCAGCTGGAAGAGGAAAGGGTTTATTTCAGCTTAAACTTTCGCGTCACAGTCCATCACTGAGGGAAGTCAGGACAGGGACTCAAGCAGGGATTGTGGAAGACCGATGCATACTGACGTGCCTTTTTGGCTCAAGGTCAGCTACTTTTCTCATACTTTCTAGGACCACCTGCCCCTGGACCCTTCCCCATCAATCGTTATTTGAGAAAATACCTCTACGAACATGCTTATACGAACAATCTAATGAAGGCATCATCTCAATGAAAGGCCTCCCCTTCCCAAATGACTCTAGCTTGGTCAAGTTCATACACACACACACACACACACACACACACACACACACACACTCACACACACACTCACACTCACACTCACACTCACAACCTAATGAACACAGTACTCAAAGCCTGAGCACTTTCACTGCCTCTCTCTCTCTAGTCATAAAAACAAACAAACAAACAAAACAAAACAGCACATAGTAGGCATTTAGTGATTGACAGCTTTGCCAGGGCTTCTGGGTGAGGATCGGGCAGAGTACTGCTCCTTTTCCTTCTGTAACTGACGCCTCTGTACTGAACTAGACTCACTCAGGACCAGCCTTGACGCAGGGGAGTGGACAAGGTGTCAGCCACCAGCCAGCTCTTTCTCGGGTGCTAGCCACTGCTGGGCTCTGATGTCCACCTTCTTCTGAAGCTGCTTGCCCCCAGCCTCATGCTCCTGCCTGTGTTTTAGTCACTGAGCTTCCTAGTCTCCCGATAGTCTCTTCACCTGGCGGTTGGCTGGTTAGAAAGAACTCTCTTCCTCACGTCCCTCTCTTCCCTCCCACCTACCACACTGAGCAGCTTCCATCCCTTTGAGAGGCTCAGCCCACCGCTCAGAGCTCCCCCCATTCCCTCTGATGTCTGAATCTCTCCTCAGGCTGTCTGCAGTTCAGGGCCCCGGCTTCCCCACAGACAGCATCCCTGTTCCCTCGTCTCCGTCGTCATCTTCCAGAGCTGGGGTGGGGGGAACCGGGCCTGTGAGTCACCCTGGTTTCTTGTGTGCCCATGCTGCTGGCTGCCGGCCCTGAGCTGAGTGGCTGCCGAGATGCAGGCAATAGCCCAGGTCGCTGTCACCTTGTCCTCACTCTGCCTGGGCCAGAGCCAGCTGCTACCAAGCTGGGCCAGCCTTGGGGATGAGAGCGATGACAGGCAAGGAAAGGTTCTAGGCGGCACAGTTTTAGGCTCGTAACCCCTGGCCTCGCTGAGGCTCTTTGCTGGAGGGCGGGCTGTTCCACCCTCTGGTAAGTGAGTCCCTTGTGGTTGTCTGCAGCTTGCTCAGGCTTTCTCTTAAGGCTGGCCTGGCCCTCCTGTGCTGTGATTGCTAGCTATGCCAGTGGGCATGCCCAGATACCCATCAGTGGGGAGGTGACACAGCAGGGCCCCTCTGCCAGCATTCCGTACCCTAGGCACAGATTGACTCATCCCCATCTTTGAAGCTGTCTCTTTTGGGGGGCGGGGGCTGACTCATTATCTGTCTGGACAAGATTCATCTGCCCAGTCTTGTGAATACCAAGACCTTCTTCCAGCCTTGTTGGGGCGGCAGGGTGTACTCTCTGTATTCCTGCTGGGGCAAGGGAAGGAGGCAGCGCCTGAAGGGACCATCCCAGCATCTAGCATATGCTGACCAAGGTCCTGTGTGTGGGGTCTCAGACCTAGCCTTGGGGAGGCCGGGCTGACGTACTCAGGCTCCTGAGAATGCTGTTCCTTCCTGCTGGGTCAGCCACGAGGGGCGGCACACAGTGATTACTTGCTATCATTCCTGGAGACCTAAGCTTTCAGTCTGTCTATACCGGTGGGGCCAGCGTGTGGCACAGCGTGTCTACACTAGCCGAGCCAGTGCCTAATTCGTGCGGTCCATCTATACCAGCCGAAGGGTTTGATACACAGTCTGTCTACCTTGTGGAGTCATTGTGTGGTCTGTGTGGTTGAGTCTTGGGGGGGTAGCACTGGAGCCTGTTTCGCACCCTCCAGGGCCTTTGAACATAGCTCAGAGCGCAAACTCCCTAGCATCAGTAGCTTGCTTTGTGACCAGGCTCCGCCCAGGCCCAGACTTCCCATAAGACCCCAGCCTGAGCTGTTGGCCTTTGTCTCGCAGGGCTTGGGTGGTTAAGCCAGATGGGCGATGCTGTCTGTCTACGCTTGGAAACCAGTCTACGAAGCAGGGAATCTTTCCACACAGGTTGATCCAGGACACACGGCAGGTGCCCTGTCTACACTGGCTGGGTGCCCAGTTTATGGTACACCAACTATTTACAGTGGCTGAGCCCAGCTCACTGGGGAGTCTGCCTATAGCACTGGCCAACGGGTGCGGCACTGGGGCCATTCAAAGCTGTGTGAGCCCATGTTCAGGCAGACAATGACAACCCTGGCTGAGTTTGATTGATGTGTGATTCAGGCAGATACTGCTTGGGACTGTGGGGGACATGGTCGGCCTTAGGCTTGCTAGAGCCGGTGTTCTGGGGTTTTCTGGACACGTCCACCCACTCGAGAGTGGTTCTCTCTTCCAGGAATACTTCCCTACCTTTCCTCAGGTACACAGTGGGGTCCAGTGTGCGTCCCATCCGCACGGTCCCCGCGGCCTTCCCATGTCTGTAAATCCTTTCTGCAGAGGCTGCCTGCTGTCCACGGCCATGCCACCTCCGCCATCCCTCAGGGCAGCTGCTCACATGCCTTCATCTATGCAAAGTCATTTAGGGTGGATTACCGCCTTGGTGTGCATAGTAAATCGAGTTTCTCTTGCTTGGGCCCATAGTGCTGTTTTCTGCTTAGATTTGGGGCCCTGTGAGGTTTGGCTTCATCTGCAAATCTAATTTCATGACCATTCATCCCATGAAAGCACACTCTATGCCTATTATTTAACTCTTCTCCATTTCCTCTTCCATGAATTAAAATGTCAGCAGGCAGCCATGACAGCTACGGACACCCCTACCCCACCCTGGGAGCGGGCACCTCTGGGTTGTAACTGAAGCTGGCACACAAAGTCACGCCGTCTGGCTTGACTCTCAGCTTTGCCCCTTCATCATGTGTGGGCTAGGATTTGGTTTCTTCGCCTGTGAAGTGAGAATAGTGATAGACCCCACCTTCTAACGCTTTTGGCAAACGCCAGGACAGCTGTTGCCGCTGTTACATTATCCTTTGTGCTTGTTCTCTTAGCCTGACATGTTGGTCAGGGATCTAAGCTGGTAATAGAAACAGACTTGCGAAGGGGCGGGCAGCTCCTCGGCCAGTGTCACCTCAAATCTCTCTTTTATCCATGTACTTTATGTATGTGGGTGCTCTGTCTTCATGCATGCCAGAAGAGGGAAGCAAATCTCACTACAGATGGTTGTGAGCCACCGTGTGGTTGCTAGGAATTGAACTCAGGGCCTTTGGAAGAACCCTCAAGTGTTCTTCACCACTGAGCCATCTCTCCAGCCCAAGTCTTTCTTTTTAAAGAAATTATTTGTGTTGACAATGAGTGTGTGTGCATGGATGCATGTGTGTGTGAATGTACCATCTGCTTGTATGCGCGCAGACGTATGTGCATGTGAAGTATATCATGTGTGTGCAGCTGCCCAAGGAAACCAGAAGAGCGTCAGCTTGCTGGGAGCTGCCTGTGTGGGCGCTGGGAACCGAATCTGGATCCTCCAGAAGATCAGCAAGCATTCTTAACTGCTGAACCCTCTCTCCGTCCCCAGATACTTCCCAGTGATACAGTGATGAGTGGCATAACCGAATTTTAAAGCCTTCTGTTTTACTTACAGCAAGCGAAGCATGGAGGTGAGTGGGTCATAACGTGTGCAAGGCGGCCGCCGTCTGTGCACAGCGCAGGCCTGTGCTCCCAGCGCCAGAGCGGGGGTCAGGATGTGGCTGACGAACCTCGGAGGTCCCTTTTGAACTGGTCCAGTCGCTTCCCCTTCACCGCGTGTAACTAACGGCACAGGTTTGCTTTCCTTGCTTTTAAACGTGACAGGCGCGGCGTTGTCGCCTGCTTCTGCCAGCATGACTGGGCCGGGACGTGTTTGAGAGGTTCAGCTGCGTTGAGTGTCATTGTTGATTTTCCCCTCTGGTTATTCTCCAGGGGCCCCTGCACGGTTTGCAGAGAGTCCATCAGAGGCCTCCGTGTGGAAGGCTTTGTTCCTGAGGTGGTCTAAGTGGGAAGCATTACAAGCCAGGAGGAGATGGGTGTCGTGGGAGAGAGATCCTTGGGTCAGCGTGTCCAAAAAGTGACTGTGAGAGCCTTCTCGCCATCTCTCTCTTGCTGCTTCTTGGCTCTGTGCTTCTTGGTCCCCCATGTTGTCATCTGGCACCCTTACCAGAATCCCAGAGCAGTGGGGCCACCTGATCGTGTACCAGAGACCCGAGAACCACGCTCTAAAGCCCCTTCTTGTTTTTACCAGTTGATCACCTCATCTGTTTTCTTATGACCGATCCCATTCCATGGTGTGGACCTACCTGTTGACTTACCCATTCTCCTGCTGACCGACGGTTAGGCTGCTCAGAGGTCCTGACCATTACCCACCACGTGGCAGACCTTTTCGCACGTGTTTCTTGGGTACATAGAAACGTTTCTGAGAAACGTGGACCTAGAGTGCCTAGGTTAGGGGGAGTACATTTTCTTTTCTGGGGACTGCAGGCAGGCTTATTCACCCGGGTGGTTATTCACCCGGGCAGGAACACGCACACCTGTACTTCCCCCACTCTGCTAAGGCCAGAGGTTCATGAACTCAAGACCAGCCCAAACTACCAAGTGAGACCCTGTGTGTGGGTGTGTGTGTGTGTGGGTGTGTGTGTGTGTGTGTGTGTGCTCGCGTGTGCGGGGAAGGGCCCTGGACTGGCTTAGTTGTCTCCACCTCAGCAGTTGTGTGTGAGGGTTCTGATTGTGCCACATCCTTTCCAACACGGTGTGTGGCCGGCTTTTGTCACCTTGGCCATTCTGTGACTGTGTATGTAGAGGTATCACACTGTGGCTTTAATTTGATTTCTGAGATGACTAATATAGTTCCTTTTTTTTTTTTTTTCCGCCAAGGATATTTTGAACCTGAAAACACTCTTCAACAAATCTTAAAATTCACTCCCGCCCCCAGAGGATGGGATTCGTAAATGTCTATAGGTGTATGCTTCCTTTCTGGGGGAGTTTGAAGCCGGTTGCCTTGAAGGCAAGAGATGGAATAGGGCAGCCTTTCTCGGTGTGAGGCCACGAACCTTGAGTCTGTCCTGTGGGGCTCATGTTCACCGCTGTGTTCCAGCATCCAGAAAGTCCAACGAATGAAGACCCACATGATGAAGAGCCGACCGTTGGTCCTCTTAGCCCCACCCACCCCACCTGACTCAGCAGGTATTTGTTAGTACACTGAGATGTCCTGGTAAGGACCAGAGTTGGTTGGTTCTCAGTCCCTTGAGGGCATCCCTTGAGGGCTGGGAATCCGCCCCCTCCAGTGACCTTGCCTCTCCAAAGCCAGCTGTGATGGAGCAGCAGCCATGCCGCCCCAGTGCTATGGACACTGGCCATTAAAGAGCATCATCCCTCAGCTAGGCCTGGTGCATGGGCCTGTCATCCCAGCCATTCAGGAAGCTGAGGCAGGGAAATCACAAGTTCATGGCCTACCTGGGCTACAGAGTGAGTTCGAAGCCAGCATGGGAAATTTAACAAGACCCTGTCTGGAATGTAGCCCAGTGGTACAGGTAGGAGGTAATTTCCCTTGCCTCGGATCTGGCAGTGGCAGGGGGTGAGTTGGGTGGGCTCAGGGGAGCCGGGGACTCAGTGCTAGGGCACCTGTCCAGCATGTGTTGGCTCCATCCGTAGGTGCCTTAATCTTCATCTTGGCACCTGCTCTGGGGTCCCTTTACAGGTGTCTAGAACTCTTCCTACCCCGTGCGAAGCTGCACTGCCAGCCTTTAATTCTAGCACTTGGGAAGCAGAGGCAGGGGGATCTCTGTGAGTTCAAGGCCAGCCTGCCTGTTTTATGGAGTGAGCTCCAAGACAGTCAAGGCGACACAGAGAAACCCAGACCCAACACAAAAGCAGCACCCCTTCTGGGTCACAGGCTCCTCGGCGGGGCTGCCAGCACCAGCTTTCCATTAGCTGACACGCTTTCCATTTGAGTGTAAGCAGAAGCCATCTCAGCCGATAAACCATCTCAGCCGATCCTGCCGCCATTTGACCACCTTCTGCCTTGGGCTGCATCTGGTCAGCTTCCTTCCTGTCGGACAGAAGTCTTTGAGAAGCAGTGTGGCTGGGCAATGAGAGCCCTGGGCCAGAGCCCTTGCAGGGGATGTGCTGGTCCTTGTGTACCTGCTCTCCTTAGGAAAGGGGGTGGACCACGTACAGCTGGGGTGCCGTCAGTGCAGAGTGAGAGGGCGTCTAAAGTTTAGCAAAGAGGGTGAGGGTGCCAGCTAGGGCAGCTGTAGAAAGGATATCCACACTGACCCCCAAGATAGTGAGGCCACACCTTCCAGAGGAGTCAGAGTGAACCTGAGAATCAGCAGTTGAAACATCGGCCATCAGCAGGCACAGAGACACTTAGCGCCCAAGAGACGCAAATGCATGAGATTCGTTAGAGAGTTCTAGAAGGTTTTTCTGTTAGAAGCCAGCTTGGGACTGCCTATCTCCAAGGCAAAGAGTGAGAACTCTCCTGAAGTAGAAGTACTAGGAGACATTCTCCCCAAGGTTTGGGATCAAAGGGCATGGTCGGTGTTAGCCAAATACGAGTCACTCTAAAATAGGACAACAAATGACTCCGTGACACACACATTGTTTTCGTGATGTGTAGGCGGGTATGTGAAGATAGAAGAGCTAAAAGCAGTATGGGAAAAACAACACCTTTTTTTTTTTTTTTTGGTAGGGAGACAGATAAGTGAGGTTTATTCCTCTCTGTGATAACTAATATGAAAGGTTTATCAACGTTTAAAAAAAAAAAAAAGAGCCTGACAGATTTTTTTTTTTTCCAAAATTGATTTGAAGACTTGGCAGATTTGAGGAATCATTCAGTAACGTTTTTACGGGTCGATGCTAATTTGATGCTGCCGACCGGCGCGACGTGCCAATTTACTGCCAGACCAGCATTAAGCACGGACCTTCCGAGCGAGTTTTATAGGCGGACAGCTCATAAAGATGTGTGCTTGACAAGTATTCTGCCTCTCTTAGGATGTAGAGTATGAAGTGTTTATCAAAAACCACCTAAGTCGACCCGGCTTTGGACTCATAAACAATCTGGGGACTTCGGCCTCATACTTCACCCAGTATTTCATGTCCCTCCACTCCTGATCCTGCTATGTTTCTGCTGGGATGCTTTGTCTCCAGAAGCCACCTCCAGACACAGGACAAACTGGGGGAGGGTAACCCAGGCTTCTGAAGGGTTGCGTTGGAAATGGTCTTCTGGGCATGAGCACTCACAGCCACACAGAAGCTCGGCGGCCCTCAGCACAGTCTCTCTGGGAGGGCTGAAATATCATCTCCCCTCCCCTTAAATGGGTCCCTGTCTCCAAGGGTTCCCTGAATGAAATCAAAGGTTACCAGGTGTGGTGGCACAAGCCTGCAATTCTAGCATTTGAGATGCTGAGGCAGGAGGATTGCTAGTCTGATGCCAGCTTGGGATACCTTTTGAGACACTATGGAAGAAGGAGAAAAGGGGAAGGAAGGAGAGAGAGCAAGAGCGAGAAATAAATCAAAGGCTGCACCTGAAAGAAATCTTTGGCCCAGGGCTATACATTTTTGCTTTCAGTTTTATTTCCTGGGCTTCCCTGCGATGGATTAGGCATGCAAGCTCTCTCTCCCTGCCTAAAGAGGACTGTCTCAGCCTCACTCACAGAGGCTCTCCTAAGCTTCTTTTCGGCACGCCAGAAAGCACAATAAAAATGATCAAAGCTGCCTTCCTTTAATCCTAGACTCCAGAGACAGAGGCAGGCAGATCTCTGTGAGGTTTTGGCCAGCCTGGTCTATATAGCAAGTTCCAGGCCAGTCAAGGATATGTTGAGAGACCTTATCTTAAAACAAAACAAAACAAAACAAAAACAAGAAGAAGAAAAACTGACCAACAAAAACAAAACAGTCTTTTAACTGGTGAAAATCACTGCTAATATTTCCTACAGGAAAGTGCGGCCCCTGCACACTTATTTTACTTTCTCCCCATTCTGGGGTGTCCAGCTCCGCCCCAGGGCTAATTGCCTGAGCTTAAGATTGCCAGAGGAGTGTGGGGAGCAGGCAGACCTCCTCAGCACAAAGCCCCCTGGGCTTCTGGAATGGCAGGGGAGATCTGATCTTGGGCAAATGTCAAGGTGTCTTTTTGAAATCTCTGTTACCGTATCAGCTTATTGCGGGCATAGGGCTTCATCTGGATTTCATAAATAATGTATGGGGCACCCTTATTGCCATCTTGGCCAGCCCGAGAATACAATGACACCCCTGTTTCTGCGCACACACACACACACAGAGAGAGAAAGAGAGAGAGAGCGCTCCCCATTGCCATTGCAATCAATTGCTGAGTTGTCATGAAAAGCCAATTGGTGATATTTCAATCACAACGTCCCTGTAACAAATTCCATTCAAATTCCTCGGGAAGAGAGTTAAGGCTTCATCCTGCTGCTGGGAGAATGACACGCTAAATGTAGCTTCCTGGGGCCCTGGCAGCCAGCCAGGGCTTTGTAATT
This sequence comes from Psammomys obesus, assembly GCF_907164565.1. Classification (NCBI taxonomy): domain Eukaryota; kingdom Metazoa; phylum Chordata; class Mammalia; order Rodentia; family Muridae; genus Psammomys; species Psammomys obesus. Next base: position 3,868,435 of record NW_026596158.1, on the reverse strand, counting down.
TATACTTCTCCTTCCTGGCTCTCCCAGTGACCTTGGAACCTCTGTGCTACTCGATTTCTTAGGTTCTGAGGTGCTTTCCACCCCCACCCAACCCCCACCCCGCAGCCCCCAAGCAAGCTCCTCCAGACCCACCCATCCTGTGGGAGTTTGGAGAAGGGATGACAAGGCTCCCCCAAAACACATGGCTGGTGATGATGGGAAGATTGTTTGTTGCTGCTGACCTTTTTGCTAAAATTGTTGTCAGCTGTGAGGAACAGTCAAACACGGGGCTGAAAGGTGGCGTGCAGGTGACAGGAGCCCCAGCAGCCAGCAGGGAATTCTGGAAGAGCGAGGCGAGGCGGGGGAGGGGGCGGCGTGCGATTACACTCATCGGCAGCTATTTCTGGTGGAGGGGGTAAACAAAGTGACCCCAAAAGGCTGCCAGTACAGAATTCTAGCTCGGGAGTGGCGTGTAAGAAAGATTAATGTACAATTAAAACCCGTGTACGGGTAAATTACAGGGTGACAGCTATCTAATGCAAACAGGGCTGCTGGTTAATTAAGGGGAGTTGCAGGCTCGGCAGGACACGTGTGCCAAAGGAAGGGCTGGGGGCACTGTCTGAGACGCACGTGGCTGGGGACTTGCCCCCTGGCATAGCATGGGGGCCGGGGGTGGGTGGAGATAGCAGGAGGGGCCTGTCTGGGGTAAGAGTCAGGAATTAGCCTGCCCTGCTGGTCTCCAAGCAGCCAGCTCTTTCTCTAAACCACTCTGCGCTCTCTCTCTCTCTCTCTCTCTCTCTCTCTCTCTCTCTCTCCCTCCTCACCTTTGCCTCCCAGGCAGTGAGAACCCTTGAATATCTTTTTTTAAACTGTTGTTTAATTTCTCCTGCTTTGTCAGCTTTTTAAGAGATATGTTACATTATGTGGAAATTGGATGCTAACAAGATTTGTATGAATAAATTAGACTCTTAACTTTTTATGTTATTACAAAATTGAAATGGACTCTAATGACAGTCAGAATTAATGTTCTGTTTCAAATAAATGCTGGGGGTGTGACTGCATTTTCAGTAGGGCCCTCCAGAGCCTTTCCTACGTGGCCTTGCGTGAGGAGCCATCTCTGTCCTCCTCTGGGGGGGGGGGGGGGGGGGGGGGCGGTTGGGGGTCCCGGGGGGGGGGGGGGGCGGGTGAGGGCGCAGTTGTGGTTCCCTGTGGAACTTCCTGCCCACCCATGGGTCGGAAACATGTTGTATTCTGTTTAGATCTTTAGGTCCAGGTCCTGGGGGTGGGAAGAAGCTGGTACTATCTGCTCCTTGGGCTCCCAGTGGCATCTGTAGGGAGAATTGTCCTGGGTTGTACCCTCACCTGCATGCAGGGACTGTCTTAGTAGGCAGCCATCAATTCTCTCACTTCTGTCCAGAACCCTGTCCTCAAGGACCCTCGACTGTCTTTGGTCTCTACCTCAGAGTTTCCGGGGAATCCAGCCTCAATGCTGGGCACTTAGGAGTTTCTCTTTTTCCCAAACAAATTGTGTGGCAACTAAATCCTCCTTGGCTGAGGCCAGCATCCCGGGGACCTGTCAGTGACCGTCTCGCCGTGATGAGCTACTTAACCCTGACAAATGAAAAGAGGACGAGAAAGGATGTGTTTGTCTCACGACTCAGAGGGTTCAATCCATGCTCGGTTGACCCCACGAGTTCAGATTCCAGAACCTGCATAAAAGCCAGGTAGGCACAGTGGCCACCTGTGATCCCAGCACCCATGAGGTAGAGGCAGAAGATCCCTGGGCCGAGCTGGCTAACTAGGCTGGTCCAAATGGATAAGGTAGGCACATGCACACACACACAGCACACCCAGCGAACTCAGGCTGAGGTTGGTGCAGTGGTTTAGTTGTTTGAATGAGAAATGCCCGCTACAGTGTTGAGCATTTGAACACTTGGTCCCCAGCTGATGGTGCTGTTTGAGGAGGTTGAAGGAGGTGTGGCCTCACTAGGGGAAGCATTGAGAGTAAAAAGGCCTCACGGACTTCCGGTTTGTTGCCTCTGCTTCCTGCTTTTGGCTGAAGATGTGTGCTCTCAGCTTCCTGCTTCTGCCGCCATGCCTGTTGTGCTCTGCCATGCCTCCCCGCCATGATGGACTCTATCCCTGTGGAACCATAAGCCAGGATAAACCCTTCCATGCGTTGCTTTTGGTCGTGGCTTTTTGTCACAGTAATAGGAATGTGACTAAAATGGATGAGCAATAAAGAAAGACCCCAATGTTAACTTCAGGCCTCCCTCCATACACACATGAGTGGGTGAGCTTGCCAACACACACACACACACACACACACATACACACACACACACACACACACACACACACACGTAACCTGCTTCCAATAACTGCACCCCACTTTCCTTTTATGACCTCTCAATAAAGCTGTCGTGTTACAAACCCAATATGAGGCTATCCATTGATTAGGTCAGCACCCTTATTATCTATTTGTCTCTGAAAAGGCCGTCTCAGACAACTCGAAAGGTGGGCTTTGCTAATTGGCTAGGTGCTTCCTGGTGTAGGCAAGTCAACTACGAAGGTTAACCATCAGGCCAGGGGTTTCTTTCTGCCCTGGGTCTCCTCTGGAGCTCAGTGCTGGAGTTAAGGTTCCTCCTAGGCAGGATCTGAGCAGTGGTGAGGCTGCCACAGCACAGATGGGGTATGAGTCGGGGGCCCCTGGATCTGGAGAGGGGAGGACCAAGTCAGAGGGATTCTCTGCAAAGGAAACTTTCATGTCTTGAGGGGCTGGTGCCGTGGGGTGTCGGTCAGTTCTGCTTCCCACAGCTGAGGGTGGAAGGGATGGGGGTGGAGCAGCTCGGGGATGCTAGGGGGCTGAGACATCTCTGGTGGAGAGCACAGCCCAGGGGTCAGTGTTAGCACAGGGGAAAGCTGCGTCTCAGTTGAGCTGCCATAAAGAAGGGGTGGGGAACCAGAGCAGGCAGGTATTCAAATACCTAACAATGGACAGAGTGGGGCAGGGTGTGGCTCTGGGTAGATCTCTTGGCTAGTGAGCCAGTGGCCCCGGGTTCAGTCCCAAGGACTACCTAAAATAAAACAACATAAATAAAAGAGTATGTAGTGTGTGTGTGTGTGTGTGTGTGTGTGTGTGTGTACATGTGTGTGAAGGCCAGAGGTTAGCACTAGTTATCTTCTCTTGCTCTCCCGCTTCGGTTCTGAGACTTGGTGTCTGGTTGGACCCTGATTCAGACGAACTGGCTGAGAGGTGAGCCCCAAGGATCCTCCGGTCTTTGTGTCCGCACCGCTGAGATTACAGGCGAGAGCCTCCGCTCTGCCTGGCTTTTTCACACGGGTCCTGAGGATCACACTCAGATTCTCACACTTGCATAGCGAGCACTTTGCTGCCGGAGCCAGCTAATTCCTGAGCCTCTAATTTTGTGTGCTTTTGAGGAAGCATTTTTGCTGTCCGGGTTAGGCTGGCCTCAAACGTGTGATCCTCCTGCCTCCACCCACCCCCCAAGTGCTGGGATTAGAGATGTACAAGCCCACACAAGTCTAGAGTAATACTTCTGAAGGTGAATCCTGCCGTGTGCTGACCTTCCTTATCTCCAAATGGCGTTTACCTTCTGGCCTTGAAGATGCCACAGCCACTTGTTTGGCAAGGGAGGTAAGTCCCTAACCTGTCGGCGAGGGGCTGGGGTCTCGTGTCTGGACAGAACAACGGAAAGGAACCACAATGGCTCAGACGTCAGGCTCAGAGCAGCTGGGCTCAGCACTCAGTGCCTGTGGCCTGTGCGCTGGAGTCTTCTCTACCACCGAGGCTCATGAAGTCTCCCAGGCCCTCAGCAACCCCAGCCTTCCAGGCGGACCACTCCTGCCTGGCCCCTGTGGTTGAGTGTGCCTGAAGAGCTCAGCCACAGGCCCCTACTCCACCTCTGAGGAACCTCAGCCCTGCACCCCGCCCCCACCTTCACGGGAGCGAAAAGGATGCCCTCGGTTAGTGTGGTGAGTGGGATTTGGCGCCCTCCAAGAGCAAGAGAGAGACAATTAAAGGCTTTGCATTCCAGAGCCCGGCGTTCTCATATATTGTTCCGGGCCCCTCCATCACTTTATATTTATAAACGCATAAGTCACATTCGTTTTATAAAAATGCAATAATCTTTATGCCTACCGCACATAACCTGGTTAATCACTTTATTTATATATCACAAACACCTTCCCCCGGTAATGGATCTGTTTCTATTCCGCTTTTGACATCTGCACAGCATTCCTTCGCATGAATTTATCATAATTCATATACCCGGTTCCCCGTTGGTCATTTTGGTGGTTTTCACGTTTTGATTTTCAGTCTTAAAGAACGTTGAGGTGAGCGCTTTTGGCCGAACACCTTTGTGTTCTGATGATGAAGGGCTTCCTCCGGGGATAGGCACAGTCTTCAGACTTGTAACACTTCCCGGCAGATTGCTTTCCAGAAAGACCCAGCGGTGCGTGAGTGTGCCTATTTGTTCTCATAATTGCTCCAGCACAGGGAATCTTTGCTTGTTTTCAATCCTTGTCAATTTGGCAGGTTAAAGAGGGGCACGATTATTGCTTTCTTAAAAACGTAAATTTGGGGTCCAGGGAGACGGCTCATTGCTTAAAGCCCTTGCCACACAAGCGTGAGGACCTGAGTTCGGATCCCTAGGACCTGTGAAATGCCAGGTGGGCACGGAGGCCTGCCTGTAATTCCGGTCTTGGTGGGTGGAGGCAGGGGGTTCCCGGGGCGAGCTGGCTAGCAAGACTACCCACGTGAGCAAACTCCAGGTTTCACAGGACACCCTGCTCAGTGAAGAATGATAAAGGTGGAAGAATGGTAAAGAGCGATTCTGGACATCAACTGCAGGCAGACATTCAAACACGCACGCACGCACGCACGCACGCACGCGTGTGCACACACACACAAACAGCACATACAAGTACGTGGGAAAAGGAAAAAAAGACCTCCACCTTAAAGCTTATTTTCATTTTATATGTGTGAGTGTTTGCCTCCATGTACCCATGTGTACCACTTGTGTGTTCCAGGAGACACACACACTCCATAGGTACTGTACACACACACACACACACACACACACACACACACACACACACTCTCACACACACACACACACACACACACACACACACACACACACGGCAAACACTCACACACCCTAAGGAGTGCTGTGTCTCCTGGAGCTAGTGTCACAGGTGTTGTGAGCCACCCATCGTAGGCGCTGGGACTTGAACCCAGGTCTTCTGGAAGAGCAGAAAGTTTTCTTAACTGCTGAACCCCCTCGACAGCCCCCATATCCACCGTTTTAATGATTGGGTCTTAGGAACACCTTGTTTGCGTCTTAGATGCAAGTTTCATGTTGTTCTTTTTAACGTGACAACACATTTGATTCTCAGAGTCTTTTGGAAATATGCAGGCAAGTTTCAAGTAATATCCAACAGAGATTTATGGCGAGCTGTGCTTCGTTTACAGATAAACTTGAGGGTAAATTTCCAAACGTGCGGAACCCCTAATGTGTACATGTAACCACGTGGAGTTTTCTGATCTACCCAGTTTTTCAACAGATGTTTACTGAGAATCATCTGCGTGTCTGGTACTGTCCTAGGCAACGAAAGGCACATGCACCGAGGGACACCTCAGCCTCTGTGGACCATAGTCCGGTGGGAGAGCAAGAACGTGGTCAAGTCCCATGAGAACATGAGTCCCTCCTAGGGGTAGTGCTCCAAACAGGCTGACCCCCCTCTGCTAAACTCACCTCCCAGAGCTTCCTGGAGAGTAATCTTCCTCTTCAGTAATCTTCGGCGAAGCCCAAATTCCACGGTGTCCCCACATCCCATCACCAGTTAGCGTATAAGCGTTCAAAACAAATAAACAAACAAAGCAAAAACCGAACCTGCTGGCGACTCTTCATATTTAAATCCGACCCTCCCCTGGAGAGGTGGGCAGCAGCAACGGAGAAGTGTGTTATAGAGACTTAGGGAGAGGGGTCCAGACAGCGGCTGTGAGGAGGAGTCATGAGGGCTCGCTGGACTGCCACGTAGGAGAGGATGGTCTTCACCAACGTGGTGGCAGCATGGGCATTTCCTGATGGAATCTGAGCAAAGGGAAATTCGGGGACTGAGAGCCTCAGAGGATGGAATTGCCTGCGCTTGCTACAGGCCAGCAGAGGGGACAGCTGATTGACGGGTTTTGATAAGAATGGCTCCTGTTGGAGAGGTTCAGGACACCTCCAGCTATAGACCTGGGTGGGTTGATGAACCTGGGATTAAAGCTGGAGAAACTCATCTTGATGGCTGCCCGTGTCAAAGGCTCGAGGCAGGAAATGTAAGATGAGGACTGGGGGTGGGGTTGGGGGAGGGCTGCAGAGATGGCTCAATGACTGAGCTCTTGCTGCTCTCCTGAGTTTGGTTCCCTGCAACCCATATGGAGTGACTCAGAACATCCTGTAACTCCAGCTTCAGAGGGGGCAACACCCTCTTGTGGCCTTTGCAGTTCTGCAAATGCACATGCACTTAAATGATAGATAGATAGATACATTTAATACATTTAAATTATACACACGCACATGCATGCACATTTAAAGATGAGGACCAGGAATTGACTCATCAGTGTGATCTAAGCAAGCGTGGACTTGCTGGGTGTTGGGAAGAAACGTCTGAGTTAGGACTTGAGGAGAGAATGAGGGGAGAGGAGTCAGGATAACTCAAGATCCTGAGTTAGGAAGGAAAGCCAAGGCATGGGGTCAGTCTCTGAGACCTTGAAGGAACACCGGTGGAGTGGCTCTGGGTGGGAGTGTGGGCAGCTAACCTGCGAGGGAGCGGGAGACAGAGTGTGGTCTGTGTGCAAGTGGAGTGGATGAGCTTCTCTCCTTCTCCATCCCTCCTCCCCCTCCCCTTCCTCCTCCCCCTCTCCTCTTTCCCATCCTTTCCCTCTCTTCTCCCCCTCCCCTCCTTCCCATCCTCTCCCTCTCTCCTCCCCCTCCCCTCCCTCCTCCCCTTCCCTCCTTCTTAGCCCCTCCATCTCTCCTCCCTTTTCATTCTCTTCTCCCTTTTTCCTTGTCCTCCCCTCCTTTCCATCTCCTCTCTCCCTCCTTCCCATTCCCTCCCTCCCTTTTCCCCTCCCCCTCCTTCCCCTCCCTTCCCTTCTTCTTCCCCCTTCCCTTCCTCCTTCCCCTTCCCTCCTTCTCATCTTCCCTCTCCCCTTCCTTCTTCCTCCCTCTCCCTTCCTTCTTATCCCCTCTCCTCTTCTCCTCTCCCCTCCCTCCTTCCCATCCTTTCCCTCTTCCCCTCCCTCCTCCTCTCCTTCCCTCCTTCCTCCTTCCCATCCCCTCACTCTCCCATCCCTTCCCTTCTCTCCTCTCTCCTTTCCATCCCCTCTCTCTCCCCTCTCCTCCCTCTCTCCTTCTTTCCTCTCCCCTCCTTCCTCCCCTTCCCCTCCCTCCCTTCTCCTCCCCCTCCATAATTGAGTGGTTCTCAAACTATGAGTCACGACCCCTTTGGGGACTGAATGACCTCTTCGTAGGGGTCACCCAAGACCACCCGCATAGCATATATTTACATTACGACCCATAACAGTAGCAGGATCACAGTTACGAAGAAGCGATAAAAATAATTTTATGGTTGGGGCTCACCACAGCATGAGGAGCGGTATTAGGGACGCCCTTCGGAAGGCTGAGAACCACCATTAGCGGCGTGACTTAGCAGTGGCATTATTGGGTCCTTTGGTAATTCCGTGTATATCTTTATAAGAAATTGTCCAATTGTTTTCAAAAGCGTCTCTGTAGTTTCATGTTCCCTTCAGCAGCATGTGAGGGTTCTGCTTTCTCCACCTCTTGGCTGAGTCTTGGTGGTGTTTGTCTTTGGGCTATAGCTGTCGTAGGGGTCGGAAGCACCTTCTTGTGGTAGCGGTAGTGTTGGTTTGTGTTTCCCCAGTGAATGATGCTCACCATCATTTTATGTTTATGGGTCGTTTGTTCAACTCTGCAGAGCATCTGCTTAGATTTTTTGCTCATGATTAATTGGGCTGTTTAGTTTTTAATTATCTAGTTGTGACTTTTTTTTTTAATATTCTGGATACACCCGGTTTTACTTTTTATTATTTTTTTTCCACCCGATTCTAAACCCAGGTTCCGAATGTGAGAGAAAATTTGCAGTGTTTGTTTTAACGAGTTTGGCTTTTTTCACGTAACACAATTTCCAGTTCCGTTTTCCTGTGCAGCTTCATAAAATTCCATCGTGTACATATGCCACATTTTCTGTATCCATTTGTCTGTTGATGGATGTCTAGGCTGGTCCCCCTTCCAGGCTATTGTGAAGGGCACAGTGGTGACACAGATGTGCCAGCCTGCCTGTGAGTACAGGCCAAAGTCCTTTGGATGAGTACCTCAGAGTAGCACAGCTGAGGTGTAAGTCCTATTTGGGGTGATGTTTTTAAACTTTATAGTCTGTTCCTAATTTTCGTAGATAAACAAGGACACCCCCCCCACAAGTGCATTTGGTCTATCTGTAGAAATAAACATGATTCTTCTCCTTTGATCTATTGATGAAAGAAATTGTATTAATAGATATGTTAATATTGAGCCATTCTGTAATGCATTTCTGAATTAAATTGTAATTGGTTGGGGTACATAACCATTGTATCGCATTTCCTGTTCAATAACTATAAGGTTTATAATCTCTTTGTGATTCTCTCTCATGAATTATTTAGACTCTTAAGCATGTCAAGGACATTTTTTTCCCCTTTTTTGCTTTTTAAAAAAATCAATGTCTAGTTTTGTTGCTTTGTAGTGAGAGGCTGTGGCTTGTGTTTATTGATTATTTAATTTTAGTTGAGAATTGCTTTGTGTTCTGGCTAGGGTGCGGTCACTATTGCTCCGTATGCTTAAAATACTACCTGCCTTAATTGTTCGGCGCCCAATTCCATGTCTACCCACATACAGCTCTTAACTTAGTCTTCTTATATTTATTTTCTTTATTTCTTCAATAGCTTTAAATTTTGCCTGTTTTTATTTATCAACACTGGAACGTGATGCATTAAAAACCACTCCCCAAGTGGTTATTTGCTGATTCTGTTTCATGATTTTATCAAACTTTGACTCTGTGTTTTTTTTTTTTTACTCTGTTTTTATAAAGTAATGTTTTTAGGTACATACAAGTTCAAGATTTCTGTAGTTTCCTGGAGAACTACCTTCTTATTCTTTGTGTAATAACCCTTTTAATCCCTTTCAATATTTTTATATCCATTAAACTCTAGTTTGATTTACAGTTATAACAATAACTTCATTCCTGCAAGCTATGGGCAGATGACAAAGGAGAACTCCCCCTTTCAGTGGACTAGGGGAAGGGGATGGGGGGAAGACAGAGGGAGGGTGGGACTGGGAGCGGTTGAGGCAGCAGGCTTTAATTGGGATATATAATGAATAAATTGTGAAAGAAAATTAAAAAAATAAAAATAAAGTAACTTTGTCTTGGTGATTTGTCTGCTACATGGTGGTTTGGTGTGTATGAGAGAGAAAGAGAGAGAGAGAGAAAGAGAGAGATTGCTATTTCTTTACTTTCAGCATTTCTGAATCATCATACTGCTTTGGGAGTTTCAGAGCAACTTTAATTTGTTTTCATGTTTACCAATGTATCTGCATTCGTTTCCTTTAGAAAAAGAATATTTTTAAAGATTCATTTTTAACTCTGTGTGTCTGTGTCATGTGTGTCCATGTCCGTGTATACATGTGTCTGTGTGTGTGTGTGTGTGTGTGTGTGCGCGCGCGCACACTGCTCTTGGAGACCATAAGAGGGCATCATATCCCCTGGATCTAGAGTTACAGGAGTTGGGGAGCTCTCATGTGGGTGCTGGGAACTGAACTCTGGTCCTCTGTAAAGTCCAGAGATCTTAACCGTGGAGCTATTTCTCCAGCCCCTCTGTGTTCTTTCTTAAAGCTTTTTTCACTCTACATATATTGGATTTTCATCATTGTTAAAGTCTGTCCTGCTTTCAAAGGACCGATGGCACCTTATCCCTTCACATTTCCCTTTTCTTGCTGTACCTGGCTTGGAACTTGCATCTTTTTTAAAAAAATTGTTCTAGTGTTTATCCGTATATTGTTAATCTACACATATGGACTGACACAGAATAACTGAAATCGAAACATCTTAGAACACTTGAGTTCTGATCACACCCTCATCCTCTTTCTTTCACTGCTTAATGCTAACCATGTGTTGTTTAAAGTCTGCCCAGCTTAAAGAGCAGCATAGTCCTTGGCTATTTTGATTGTTAACTCTTGTTGACCTTCTTTACCCTGTATTCCAAACCCTGATCTTTGCTGCCTTTGGATGTCTGCAGAGAAGACCAATGTAAACTCCCTTAACACTTGTTCATTTGGATGTTATTTTGTTCTTAAAAAAAAAAAAAAAAAAACAACATTTTTGATTATTCTTTGAAAATTCCATACATATATACGGGGCATTTTGATCATGTCTACCATTACTTCCTGCTTTGTATTTTAATATGAATAGTTGAGCTAGGTATAGAATTCTGTTGTGTGTTTCTCATTTCTTTCTTTGCTCTCTTCTCTTCTCTTTCCCATTTGCCCCTTCCTTTTCTTCTCTTCTCTTCTCTTTACCCTCTCTCCTTCCTCCCTCTCTTCCTTTCTTCCACAGAGTCTCAGGACAGCCCAGGCTGGCCTCCAACTCCTGATCCTGCCTCATCTTCCTGAGTGATGGGATCATAGGTGAGCAAAGTAGGGCTAACACTTTTCCTAAATCTTGCAAATTTGGTCATCATCTCTTCAATAGTTTCTTTCCTTTTGTATCAGTCATTTTTCTCATTGCCATGACAATTTACAAAAGCATCCTGGGGCAGGAAGGGCTTATTTGGACCCTGAGTTTGAAGGTACGGCCCATCTTAGAGGGGAAGACAGATCTGTGGCAGTGGCTTTGAGGGTAGCAGCGTGAGGCAGGAAGAGAGAGAGAGAGAGAGATGCACGAGTATGATTCACTAGCTTCCTCTTCTTTATTCAGTCCAGAACCGAAAACCATAGAACGGTTCCCCCTGCATTCAGAGCGGGTCTCCCCTCCTCACTTAAACTTCCCTGGAAAAGGCATCCGAAGTAAGCTCTGTCTCCTGGGTAATTCAAATCCTATCACACTAACGACCAAGGCCAGCACAAGCATGGAGCATAAACTTGGATCCTGCAGAGGACCACTTAGATTTGACTTTCTCTCCAGCACTCCATAACCAGAGAAAACTAGCCAGGCGGTGCTGGTGCACACCTTTAATCCCAGCACGGCAGAGGCCAGTGGATCTCTGAGTCTAAGGCCAGCCTGGGAAGAAAAAAAAAACAAAAACAGCAACAACAAAAAACAGAGAAAACTATTTCAACTCTCAGTTCCTCTGTTTAGCTGTCTATAGAATGGGACAATAATATTAACAAACTCTTAGGTCATTGTTTGAATGAAACAGTTTAAACATGCAAGGAGCTTAAGGTAGCTCCTGGTTCGCAGTCAGCCTTGGTTTTGAGTGTGCTGTGGCATTCAGCAGAGGCCTGGCGCTGACATGGACTTCTTCGCCTACAGCCCATTACTGCAAATTATCTGGAAGGCACTTAACTTTCTTTGGGTCCCCAGGGCAGCCGTTGCTGCCAGAGTCTCCGTGATTAATGACATTGTTTGGGGCTTTTCTTATTCCACTCCTTTATCACCTCAGTCTCATGTTTCCCGTGTAACCTGCGTGTTTATGTCGGATTCATCTGGAAACCAGCGTCTCCTACTTTGCTAACTAGTCTATTCTGAATCCCTGGAAATGTGCTTTTGAAATTCCAATTACTATAGTTCTCATTTCTTGACACTCTGTGGAGATATTGAAAATCTACATGCCTGCCTTTTATGGTTTCCTGTTTTTTTCTTTATTGCTTTGATTTTTTTTTTTTTTCACTTGAGTCAGTGTCTCGTTACGCAACCTCGGTTGGCTTTGAACTTATGATGTAGCCCGGGCTGGCTTCAAACTCACAACAATCCTCCTGCCTCGGCCTTTCGGAGTTCTGGGATTGCAGACATAAGCCACCTCTTTCGAGCGTGAGTTTGTCTGTCCCTTCAGTGGTTTAGAGTGGAAATGCTTGTGTAGACAATAAGTGAATACATGCAAATCAGATTCTGCTCTGAGCTGAGGTTCTGGTCTGTTTCCTCATCATCCCGACTTCATGATGAGTCATTTCCTTATGTGGATTATGGTTCCTGTGCACTATTCTACAGCAGCAAAAATTATCCAGGCTAATTTAAGGGTTGGTGGAGATTTTTTTTTTTTAATGGTATCGGTATCCCTGTGTTGTCAAAGTCGGAAATTATCTCTTCTGGGAAGCTTGCATGAGTGCACGTGTCTGGGACCTGTTTTTCCTGTTATTTCTGTCACGGGGTGGGGATTTCAGTATCACACAGGTAACGGGAATGTGGATTCCATAGCCACGGAGCAGACTTGAGGGGGGGAGTGGACCCTCTTTTTTTCCAGAATACATTTTCCTTTTGCACAGTGATATTTTTTTTTTCTGCTTTCCTTAGAGGTTGATGGTTTGGCTTTCTTTTGTTGGTGGTATTCTGGTTTTGTTGTTGTTGCATTTACTGTAAGATAACCTTCCTCAGTCAGCTCTGTCCTTCCGCCACTTGGGTTCCCGGGATCGAGGTTAAGTCAGGGTCTTCCTGCCCCTGCCTCCTGAGGAGCTGGGGTTACACTGGGCCTGGCTTGAGGCTGTGTCTAGGTGGCGGCCACCTGAAGCCCAGCCCAGTCCTAGGCTTACAGGGACCAGGCTGCATCGAATCCATTTGTGGGCACCAAAGCCCTGACCTCTAGGTTCTTTCATCCATCCTTTGGGGCTCTTATGAACACTATCATCATTTTTTAATCTCCCCCTCCCTTCCCTCTCCCCATATTTGTTAACTTTTCTCCTCCTCCTCCTCCTTGTTTCCTTGCCCCACTCCTCTTTCCCACCTCCCCTTCCCCATTCTCTTCCCCTTCTCCCCTTCTGTTCTTCCTCCTCTTCCCCCTCCTTCTCCTCCTTCTTTTCCCTCTCCTCCTCCTTTCCCCCTTGTTCTTCCTCATCCTTCATCTTTCCCCCTTCCTCTCTCCCCTCCTCCATAATAAAGAAATCTTGGAAGTGTGTATTAATTATTTTATGTTCTGTTTTATCTGGCAGTTCTGTACATTTGTGCTGGGGCTGGTGCAGAGGAGGCTGTGTCTAATGTGATCTATTTAGACTTTGCATCTATAGTAACAAGGAAGATTAGTCTGTGATTTTATTTTTCTTTCATCTTTGGCAGGTTTTAGTAGCAGGGTTATGCGTTATTCATAAAATTAATTAGGAAGGTTTTCTGCCTTCTTTATCCTCTGGAACATTTTAAATGGGATAGAAAATGTCTTTTCCTCGAAGGCTGGAGCTAGCAATCTGGGCATGTTTCACGCCTTCATTTTCTATTCAGATTTCCCACATTTTAAGTCAGTTTGTATCATTTTTGCCTCCTAAGACTACCATACATTCAATCAGAAGGTTACATTAGAATTCTATGTGGCATTCTTATATTATAACAACTTTTTGGCACAAATGCTATGATTCTTTTTTCATTAGGGTTTCCCCCTCTATTCCTTTTTCCTTTTTGCATTTTTGGGCACAAAACCCAGGGCCTTGAGCATGGTAAGTACTGGCCCCTCTGCTGAGCTCCCCTCCCACCCCTCACTGCGGGTTCTGGGCAGGTACTTCAGCTGCACTATAAGGCCCTCTCTCTTCTCGATTAGAACCTTACTGGAGACCGCCATGTTTCATTGGCCTTCCTGAGGAAACAGCTGATAGATTTATTCATCTTCCCTTGAACATCTGAAAGGCATCACTTTCTCTCATTATCTTAAATACCTGTCAGGACTTAACTTTCTTACTCATTTTCACGTTTTTAAAAGTTGAATGTCCAGGTCATTTATTATCTATTATCTTTTCTTCTTCCTTTTTTTTTTTTTAAATGAATGTAACGCTCTAACTGGTAGTTTTCTCCGAGCATAATTCTGGCTACATTCCATAAGTTTTGATAGGCACCAGTTGCCATTATCATAATTTTTCATAGCCTAAAATTGCTGTTTTTATTTCCTCCTTGATGTGAGAGAAGAATTCAGAAGAATACTCGGGAGCTTCGTTTTTTTTTTTTTTTATCATTAATTTCTAGCTCAATAGTAATATATCCTGTACGCTTCTGAGGAATTACTATGCTTTCTTGAGACCTAAAATGATGCTGATTATAATGCACACCATTTTTTTTTTTTTTTACAAGTGAAAAAAAAAAAAAAAAGGAGGAACAGTGCTGCTTAAGCTCTACTATCTTATCAATTATCAGAAGCATCCTGGCTTCAGAGCCAATGTCAAAAGAGATGAAACTCATCTTAAGTGGCTGAAATGTGCCTCATGGTGAGGGACGCACATTAAGTTACATTTGTGATACACTGTGCCTGGGCGTGTAGTCTGTCATATAAAATTATTTTATATGTTTTGCCTGCATGTGTGTCTGTGTACCATGTGCATTGGGAGCTGCTCTGTGGGTGCTTGGAACTGAAACCAGCCGCTCTAGAAAAGCAGTCAGTGCTTTTAACCAACAAACCATCTCTCTAATGAATACATACATATATACATACATACATACATACATACATACATACAAACATGCATACATACATACAAACATGCATACATACATATTTCTACACTTCTGTGCATCTCAAATCTTCTGTATCCCTGTCATTTCGAGGAAGCCCCATGCTCATTCTGAGTTTGAATGGAGCCTGTCAAAATCTTCTGCTCTGATGACAGTATTGTTAATTTTGTTTGTGATTGTGATATTATCACTTTCATTCATGGCTCCTGTCTTTTAACTCCTTCTTCAAGCCTTTGGAAACAGAAATTTCTCTTCCCTGGGGAAGGTCAAGTATATGTTTTCTACTTTCTTCCATCAAAATCAATGTTGTAGCCAATATTTTTCCTGTCATTTTTTAGTATTTGATTTTATTGCATTTCGGTTAGATGATGACTTCTATTGAGATTTCTTTTTCTGTAATCTAACATAAACCAACTTTTCAAAAATAATTTTCGATCAAAAAAAACTGTATTCTGTTTGCTGAACACAGAAATGTTTTGAAGAGAGCCAGATTTTATTAATCAGATTATTTATATCACCTTTAAAATCTATTTTATTTTAAATTGTGTGTGTGTGCATGTGCCTCTGTGTGGGTATGAGCATGTGAGTGCAGTGCCTGTGGGGGCCAGAAGAGGGCATCAGACCCCCTGGAGCTGGAGTTATATGTGGCTGTGAGCTGCCTGACATGGATGCTTTGAACTAAACTCAGGTCCCAGGCAGGACCAGTGCTCACTTTTGAGCTCTGAGCCATCTCTCCAGAGTGTTCTTCACTTATTTTTGTTCACTTTGTTTTGTGAGAAAAGGTCTCACTGTGTAGCCCAAGTTGACTGTGAATTCCTTCCTACATTAGCCTCTTGGGTGCTGGGATTACAGACGGAAGCAGCCGCTTCTTGCTTGTCCTCACTTAATTTTAATTGTATAATTTGCTTATTTAAAAAAAAAATTCTTAAAATGTGTCATGCACCTTTAATCCCAGCACTTGGGAGACAGAGGCAGGCAGATCTCTGTGAGTTTGAAGCCAGCCTGGTCTACATAGCAAGGTCCAGGACAGCCAAGGATACATAGTGAGACCTTATCCCAGACAAAACAAAACAAAGCAAGGCACTGGAGATATGGCTCGGCAGTAAAGAACACTAGCTGATCTCTCAGAGGACCTAGGTTCAATTCCCAGCACCCACACAGTGGCTCACAGTCGCCCGCAACTCAAGTTCCAGGGATGTCTGGTGCCCTCTTCGGATCCATGGATAAGTGGTGTACACACAGATGTTATACAGACATACATGTAGGCGAAACACTCACACCCATACATACACAAATTAACAAGTAAAAAAAAATATATTTTTTTCAAACCTCAAACGAGTCAAGAAGTGTTGAAACCTTGAGGAACCAGGAATTTTTTTTTGCCCCAACCTTGGCTTTATAGACTTCAGTGCTGTGTTGTGAAGTGTAGCTTACCCTTTGGCAGGCTCCCTCTGTGGAAATGACTCCTGGCCTCCTCCGAACAGTGCCTTCTCGCCTCTCAGCTGGGCTTTTGTCCTCTGCCCAGCCTCCTAACCTCTGGGTGGCTGCCCAGATCTCTGCGCCGTGGCTTTCGGGGATATGTTTTCCCTTTCTGACCCCGATCTAGTGCTGTGGTTTGGATACGTGTCTCCTAAAAAGCCCACAAGTAAGTTAAAAGCTTGTTGCTGTTGGGAGGCAGTGGAACCGGTAAAAGGTGGGACCTAATAGAAGGGATTGGATCACCGAGGGTGTGCGTGGAAGGGGATAATGGGATGGAAGCCCCCATCTTTTGTTCCTTTTGCTTCCTGGACGCCATGAGGTAATCAGGTCACTTCTACCCGCCTTGATGCTCCGCACTTCCACAGACCCAAAGCAACGGTGCCAAATGAACGTGGGTGACACCTCCCCAACTGTGAGCCAAAATAGACCTTTCCTCTTTTTAACTTGAGTGCCTCGGGTATTTTGTCACAGTAACGGAAACCTGATGCACCAGCTTCCCGCTGTGGATACAGGCCCTACCTTTCTTCCTCTGTTCCTTTGATCCTCCTGCTGGGAATTGGGGAAGAAAAAGGAATTAAACAAGTAGTCATTCTTGCCGCCTTCGGCCCAGAAACCCCTTTGCTTCCACTACTGCTTTTCCAAACATGAAAATTATTTACCCGGGATACAGCTTCACTTTCTCCCCCAGTCTCGGTTTCCCACTCACGTGGAGTAGACGTCTTCATGGGAAAGAGTTTATGGCAGCAGCCTTGACCTTGAAGGCGGGAGTGCAGCCTGTGTGGCCGTAAGCAGCTCTGACTGTAGAGGTAAAGCTTATTCCTACACATATACACTCATGGTAAAGCTTAAGTGGTAAATTGTCCGAAGTAAGAGATTAATAATAACTAATACTATGACAGCTATATATACATATATAACACTATATAGTATAATATGAATCCCTGGAAACCCAGCTATGCAATGTCCCAGGTAATCCTTGACTGTGGTTAGTAGAAGCCATAGAAAGTGGAGCCGCAGAGGGGGAGCCTGGAGGCAGGCGTCGCTACTGTGCTTCCCTCCTGTCGCTGGGCATCATGGGAAGAGGCTCTTCTTCTGACTGGAGAGGACAGCATCAGGTGGCCAACATGGACTGAGGTGCACTGACTACTGTGCTACCTCGTGGAGTGCTAACTGTGGGCCCTGGAGAGCAGCCAATGAGGGGGACCCCACGGTGAGCGCCATGCCGGCCATCCGCACGGTAGGATGGATGGAGCACTGCTCATGTCTGTGCTTCCTGTGTGCTCGAAGGTCACCTCCAGGATCACCTTCCGCCCCCACAGGGGTCCTGGTCCTTCCCCAAACGAGGGTTGCACAGCAGGCCATCAGAAAGAGAGGATGCCTGTGCCCGGCCTGACTCTCCCCGGCCAGAGCCTCTGCTCCGGCTGTCTATGGGTCCCCGGCTATGGGCTATGTCATCTCTCCGCCACATGGTGCACAGTGACTCGGCGAAAGGGCTCCACCTGCAGCCGGGCTGGTCTTGAAAAGGTCCCTCCCCTGGTTACAGTCTGTCCGTCAGACCTGTGTGGGGAGTGTGCCTCACCCCCTCCCTACCTCCCCATCAGGCCTCACCCTGCATCAGGCATGGCGGCACGCTGGGGTCCCGTGCTCGGCAGTATCCCTGGGAACTCCGTAGGGCCAGCCAGGTCTGATCAGCACACAGTAGGTGCTCACTGAGGGTGTTTGAGACAGAGATGACGTGAAGGTGCGGGGGGGTGGCGGTGGAGGAGGGGGCAGTGCCATGTGCGGAGGAGAGGCTGCTGCTGAGCCAAGCCCGGGGGCTCGGCTGTTCTAGCTCCAGAGCTTGCCGCACTGTTCCCAGCGGGTGCCAGCTCTGAATGCCTGCTTAAGTCACTTCACGAAGCTCAGCTTCTCAATCTGTTTTTTTTTATTTTTTATTTTTTTTATTTGCAAGGGCCAGATCCGTCTTCCTTTTTTAAAAGTCAAGCTTCTGAGAGAGTCATTTATATTCACAGTGATTCTCCTTTCAAACAACGTCTTTGAATGGGGTGTTTGGAGTTGTGGAACATAGGGGTTGTGTCAGCGGAGGCTGGGGGTTGCACAGAATCTCCTCGGCAGGACTCCCGGGACGTGTGGGCAGAGGGGGCATCCTCAAGTCGGTGGGACCTGTGGGAGGGACCTGTTCACTGACGGGTCAATTTCCAAAGTGGCCCCTGGGCCACTTCTCTGTGTTGGAGGGGTGAGCGTCCCAGGTGGGGTCAGACATAATTTGAAATCTCCGCCCAGTAGCTGGTGGAGTTGATTTGGAAAGCTGCGGAGCCTCCAGGAGGCAGGGCTGAGCTGGAGGAAGAGAACCCGGGGGTCCAGTCTGAGGTTTGTCCCCTGGCCTGCCAACAGGAGTGGATTCTAAGCTGCACACACCAGGCGCCATGAATGCCTCCGTGCTCTCCCCACCCGTAACTCTCCGAAACCGAACCAGACACATCTCTCTTTCCTTAGGTTGCTGCGGCCAAAGTCTGGCAGGTACTATTTTAGGGAAAGGAGAGCCGTTTCTGCTGAGCATAGTGGCGATTCTGGTGTCTGTGTCTGTGTGTGCGTGTGGGGGCTGGATTCCGTAGCCACGCCTTGGGATATTCTGGCCAGTCAAGAAGCACATAGTAGGTCAGCGTGGGCTACCTGGGCAAGATTTCCAGGAGCTGTTCTGTAAAAAGAAATGTGTTTTAAGTTGTTTTGTGTTGTGTGCACAAGTGTTTTGCTTTCAAGTAGGTCTGTGCGTCACATGTGTCCTTGGAACCGTCCTTGTGGACAGTTGTGAGCCACTTGATGTGGGTGATGGAAAGCAAACCCAGGTCCTGTGGAAGAACAAGTGCTCTTAACCACCGAGCCATCTGTCCGGCCCCAAGATTTAGTTTAGTTTTGATTGTGCGTGTCTGTCTGCCTGTGGTGTGTGTGTGTGTGTGTGTGTGTGTGTGTGTGTGTGTGTGTGTGTGCGTGTGTGCGCGTGTGCGCTCGCACATGAGTGCAGGTGCCCACAGACCAGAAGAGAGCATCCTTTCTCCTGGAGCTGACGTTACGGGAGCTAACCTGATGGCGCAGGGAACCACACTCTGATCCACCGGAAGGGCAGCAAGCACTCCTAACCTCGGAGCTGTCTCTCCAGCCCCACGTGGGGAAGAACCCAGCTAGGCTGAGGTCCAGGAAGGCTTCTGCCGTAGTGCCAGTGTGGAGCTCACTGAAGTGGGTGTAAACTTCACAGGAATCCTCACCCTAACCATGCTGCTTGACGGCTTTCCTCGTGAGGCCGTTTCCCTGCGTCTTCATATGTGGATTTAGAGTGGGAAACCAAGACGGCTCAGCCTCGGCTTCTGGCATTTCCACTCTCGTTTGTCTGAGTGACCGTGCTGAGTGGCTCACTCAAAGTTTAACGGGCAAGTTAATAGTTAATAGACAGGTAATTTATGCAGAACTGTAAGTGTGATTTAGGCCATAGGTCAAAAAACCTTCTCTGAAAGTGGTGAATGTCCCGGGTTTTGGGGCCACAGGTCCCCGCCGGATCTGCAGAACTCTGATGCTGCAGTGAGAGCAGCCAGGGATGGAACGGGATCACGTGGGTGTGGCTGTGTTCCGGGAACAGTTTATTTGCAGGGCTGGGATGTGGCTCCATGGCGGGGCCCTCCTTTAGCCTATACAAGGCCCTAGGTCCAATGCCTGGCCCTACAGAAAGCAAGTAAAAATTGTAGAGTTTGGCTAAGGAAACAGGTGGCTGGCAAGTTTGGCCCATGGGCCATCATTGGTGGGTTTCTGAGTGATCCGGGCACCAAGGGCTGTGAAGATAGAGAAAGTGGGAAATGGGGTGCAGCGGGCTCTTAGTCAGAATGCTTATGCTGTAGAACTGTAGAACTTAAACTTAGTTTAGATCATTATTGTTTATCAGATCATTAATGTATATCATTATTATTAGATTTACTTATGTGTTTGGGTGTTTTGCCCGCTTGTATGTTTTTACCACATGTATGCCTGCTGCCTTCAGAGGCCAGAAGAGGGCATTGGATCCCCTGGAACTGGATTCCAAATGGTTGTGAGCCATCATGTGGGTGCTGGGAACGGAACCCTGGTCCTCTGGAAAAACAGCCCCTTATTAAATGTTTTAATATATGTATGCATGTGTATCTGTGTGGAGGTGTGCTTGTGAGTGAGTGCAGGTGCCCATGGAGGCCAGAGGATCCTGGGGCTGTCAGATCCCCGGAGCTGGAGTTTTGGGCAGTTGTGGGTCACCTGATGTGGGTGCTGGCAATTGAACATAGGCTCTCTACAAGAGCAGGATGTGCCGTTCGCTAACCATCGAGCCATCTCTCCTGCTGCCAGAAATGCTTTCCATAAGCGTTGCCTGCTGTCTCTTCCGGCTGGACCAGGGTGGGCCCAGGCCTCCCAAGGCCAGGAGTTGAACACTCTGAGGACTGGTTCCTTGATGCCTCTTGAGGCAGAGATTGCCTGGATGGTGCAAGTTGCAGAAGGCCCAGGCCGACAGTTGGAACACAAGTGGAGAGATGATGAAGGGTCTTGGAGTGGCTTGCAGAGGCCAAGGGGAGCACCAGAAGTCAAGCTGGAGCAGACCAGTTCTCAGGTTTGGGAAGAGGCCTGTGGCATGCTCGCACTGGATGCTGAAAGGCAGGGCTCCTTGGTGGCATCAGAAACTACTATGCTTCACTTGGCTTTCTTGGAGATCACGCCTGAGATCTGAGGGCTGAGCTGAGGCAGTGTGGGCTGCAGGCAGGCGGAGCGCATTAGCACGGGGCTGTGTAGACTGTGCTAATTAGTCACGTGACCATGGATAGTCCACGTGGAGTGAACGCTCCTCATAACACGTGACTGGGAAACTCAGGACGGCCCTTCTGCCATGCCCACCGAAGCCCATCGGGGTCCGTGTGAGTGCACACGTGTGTGCGCCTTCGGACGTGGGAACACGCTGGTTAACTTCTCGCTGCCTCGACCAAAATGCTTGGCAGAGACAGCTCACAGGCTGGAGATTTATTCTGGTTCGCAGTTTCAGACTTCAGTCCATCGTGACCGGAAGGCATGGCAAAGCAACTCGGTTCACATTACATGGCTCAGGAGGCCAAAAGTGGCCAGGGATGATATGCCCCCCGAGGACCCACTTTCTCCAGTCAATTCCCGCCCCATAAGATCCTGCATTCTCCCACAATAGTGCCTTAGCCCAGGGACCAGCTTTCAAAACATGAGCCTGTGGGAAACATTTCATATTTGAATCCTTACCAGTGAGCAAACAGAGGGCCCCAGTGTCTCCCTCCATCGTCCCTGAGGGACTCCTGTCTGCCTGGTGTTGCCGAAGCAGATTAGAAGGCAGTCTATGAAGCAAGGCAGGACCAGGGCCACCTCAGCAGAGAAGGAGGAGGAGATTTTAAGAAGGAAGAAGGGCTGAGGCGGGAGGCTGCAAGCCGTGCATGGCAGAGGACACTGGCAGAGGTGAGGATGGGTGGGCATGGAGTTATCAATCAGGGCCCCGAGCGGAGCCCTCATGCCATCTTGGTGCGGTTTGAAGACAGAAGTCGGTTATTACAATATTCTTGTGCAAACTTCTGGAAGATGCCCAAAGCCAGCCTGACAGGCCAGGCGCTAGGTGTTCTTGGGGTGGGTACGCACCTCTGTTTGGCACGCTGAGGCTGGCACCGGTCGGTCCAGCAAGCATCATCCGGCCTTGCATAACGCTGTCTGTGGATGGAGATGCTAAAACAGCGTGCACCTTTGTGTCCCGAAGACCAGTGGTCAGCGCCCTACCTCCTGGTGTTTTAGTTACTTTTCTTGCTCTGACAGAGACACCCAGAAGAAGCAGCCTGAAGGAGAAAGGACGTGTTTTTGGCTCATTGGTCTGAGAGGATGCAGTCCACCGCTGTGGGGAGCATACTCAGGGCCGAACCAGCAGCAGAAGAGGTGGCTGTTTACATTGTCTGAAGCTGGGGAGAGCAGAGCTCAGGCGTGGCTAAATAGAAGGGCTGTGACCCCAAGTCCAAAAGGTTCTGCCTCCAACACTGACCCACCAGCTGGAAACGGTGCCAACACTTTTCCAGCTGGGGGGTGTTCTCCAGCCAAACCCGAATACCCAGGGACCCCTCTCCGGGATCTGAGACTGGCTGTTACAGGAAGGGCATTGGGAAAAGCAGCAGAGGAGAAAGGCTTTCTGCATCCCAGAGCAGAATTCCTCCCCTGCAGGCAATCGGATCCAATTCACACCCTCGCCCGAGCCCCAGGAGAACGGGCTGGCACTGGCTGTGTTTGGTAACATCTCAGCGAACGGCCACCTTGTCTCTATTTTCGTTCCCGCTAGCGCGTCTTCTTTCTGCACCTTTTCCAAAGTGTTCTTCCCTTCTGGAAGGCTCCAGTGCCAAGCACCCCCAGCTCCTTCCCGTTTTGGTAAATTAGGGAACAAATGGTGCCAACTTGTTCTCGGCTCTTTCTCGAGATGATTCGTAACCAGCTTATTTTCTTTTCCTCCATTGAGTGAACGCATTAAAACTAAAATTAAATCATTACCCGCAGCACACACGACAATCCCCTTCATAATTACATCCTTTTAATTGGCATCCAGGAGCCAGGCTCATTTATAGTTCTCACTGCAAAATGTCTGAAACACGTTGGTTTATTTATTTCATAATTTTTTTTTTGAAGGTTTAAAGGTCAACAAGAATATCTTACCTTAATTTGACAAGTGTGCAGGAAATGATGCTAGACTCATTTGTGTTCAGGTAATGTACGGGGAGATCCATAAATCAAGCGGAGTGGAGTGGGGGCGGGTATCGGATGACGCCACATCGGAGCCATCTGCCTCCGCTCTCAGCAAACAAAATCGATAACACAAAGAAAGCGCCGAAGATGCACTGATTGATGCCCCTGTGTCGGGGGAGAGACGTTGGCCATTTTTAGTGACTCTTCATATCCTGAGACAACAGGGTCTGATGGGGGGGGGGGTTGGGGGGTAGAGGAGGGTGTCCATTAGCCTTGCCTTACAGGTGTCAAAGAGTGAGTCTGGTGTCTGTGTTCCAGGAAGGGTGACTGCAAGGTCCCTTCGGACCCGTGACTCTGCCCCTTCTAACACCGCCTCTGCACGTGCTGCGATGGCGTGGAAAGAAATTAACTGGACTGCGTTGCAGCGGTTGTTGCCAGGGGCCCGAGGCTCCTCCCTGGGGAGCCTGGGTTTTCCATCCTGGGCAAGACACTCCGAACCTTGCCTTCCCTTTGGGAGCCTGCACTGACCTTCTTCGTGCCTGGGTTTGCAGAGGACCCATGGGATACCCGCCATGTTGGATACCGGGGCTTGGCCCACTGGTGTCTGAAGTAGGAAGGGGTGAGGTAAGGTGGCTTTGTGCGGCTGGAAGGAAGGCTTTCTGTGCAAGCAGACTTTGGAAGAAATAAGTTGGATCATCCCACCACTTTCCCCAGGCGTGTTTGCTGGCGCTGCACAGTTTTCGGGGAAATGGAGGAGGAAAGGGAGATCAGAGGACCCCACATGACAGTGTGTCAGGATTACTGAAGGAAGAGGGGAGTAGCTGAGGAACTAAAAAGAAGAAAAAAATATCAATAATCGGGGAAACTTTGTTGCAGGGATATAAGATTATATTTTTGTAGGAAGCTGAGCTTTTGACGACGTCCCTTGCATGTATGGTTCCAATTCGGGGATTTTGAGGTTTTGCCTTGTGTCATCATGTTATCTGCCCTCCCATTGCATTTATGTTTTCATATGTATCGTGGTTCCCATCACATGTCATAAAGGTGTTTTCTCTCTCAACATGAAGATGTACTTTGAGGAAAAGTTTGGGGTTTGTCTTTCGGGGGGTTGCGACAGAGTTCAGGTAACTTGTTTGTGTGGGGTGTATCCCTTCGGTGAGCTCACGGTGGTCTGAAGGTTATAACTGGGAATCCCAAGGGCCCCGGAGGCCACACAAGCGACGATGCACACGCTGATGACTGCGTGCCGGAACAACCTACAAACTCACAGGCACATTTGGCTGTTTGGAATCTGTCTTAGTTGGGGTTTCTATTGCTGTGAAGAGATGCCATGACCATGGAAACCCTTATAAGGAAACATTTAATTGGGGCTCACAGTTCAGAGGCTTACTCCATCATTGTCACGGCGGGAAGCATGGTGGCACGAAGGCAGACATGGTGCTGGATCAGCAGGCAGCAGGAAGAGAGTGAGACACTGGACCTGGCTTGAGCTTCCGAGACCTCAAAGCCCACCCCACAGTGACACACTTCCTCCAACAAGGCCACAGCCCTTAACAGTGGCCCTCCCTGTGAAGCTGTGAGGGCCATTTTCATTCAGAGCCCAGTGTCGACACCCTCTGGCGCACCACCAAGTTCCCTCAGTAGTGTCTTCAAATCACACATGAGTATCAGCATCCTTGCTTTGGATTTCCCTGTCCCTTTTGGGGAAGATGATGCTTAAGGCTCCTGTTAAGGGGGGGGGGGGTGGACAAAGCCTTGCAATCCTTGAAGACACAGATCCTCACCTTCTTGGGAAAATGTCATGAAGCCCGCACTGAGAACTTCTACATCCTTGACTTGACAAAGAAATGGAGAAGATAGCCCGGGGGGTTCAAGTTTATTATTATTATAATATCATTACATTTCGTTTTTGGAAAGGGATTATGCGCTATGTGTGAAGATGGAGGTCTCCTTCCATCCTGTGGGGCCTGTGGGGTTGAACTCATGTCAGGCTTGGCAGCAAATATTTCACCTGAGGAGCCAGCTTAGCTGGGTGTGGTGGCACACTCTTTTACTACCAGCCCTCGGGAGCAGAGGCAGGTAGATCTCTGAGTTCCAGGCCAGCATGGTCTACATACATAAGAGATCTGTAGGCCAGCCAGAGCTACATAACCAAAAATAGGAAAGAGAGGGGAGCAGGAGGGAGGGATGAAGAAAGGAACGAAGGAAGGAAGACATTGCTCTTGAGGAGCCATCTTGCCCACCCAGAGGACTTGTAGTTTTTTTTTGTGGCCAACCAGCAATTTAAAGAAAGTGGAAGGCTTCAAGTTTTTCAAAAGGTCAAATCTATTATTTGGCTATTAATTGTGATGACCGTATGAGAAGGAAAAGCACACACGAGCCCCCCCCCCCCCCCGGCTGTGTGATCTATCATTAAAGATGGTTTTTACTAGGAAGGCTGAAGGATGAACTTGCAGGGGAGGGATAGCTGTAGTTCAGGTGACAGCAATTAAGCGATGTGTTTCAAAGTCTCTAGTACAGAGGATCTTGAATATTCCCAGCACAAACAACCAATGTATGAGGTGATGGATATATGGTAATTACCCTGGTTTGATCATCGCACATTGCAAACATGCATTCAGATGTCACATTGTTCCCCCATAAATATGTACAAGCTACGCTGCCAACTCAGAATCGAAAAGACAGAGGCACTGGAGCGATGGCCCAGCTGGTGAAGTACTTGCCATGCAGATGTAAGGACCTCAGTTTGACCTCCATAACCTGTGTAAAAAATGCTGGGTGGGAGCCGGGCACTGGGCTGCACGCCTGTGATTCCAGCGCTCGGGAGGCAGAGACCTCCAGAGCTCACCAGCCATCTGGGCTAGCTTAGTTGAGAGCTCCAAGGCGAAGAGAGACCCTGCCTCAAAGGGGATGGATAGTGTTCTTGAAGATGAAGCCCAGGAGTTTACCCTCTGGCCTCCACGTGCATGCCTAGGCACATACCCATATACTCGCACACATACCTATTCCCACGTGTGCACACTCACACATCCACACACCCATACCAAAAAAAAAAAAAAAAAAGTAACAGAAGAAAATTGTTTTCTTAGGTCTTGGAGACTCCCTTTATGTTTATAAAGTGGAGTTGAATTTCTTCAAGTTGAATTGGAAAACAATATTAGGTTTCCACTGTGGGTGGAATGCCAAGTTCCAGACAGGACTGGGTTCTGTGTGTGTGTGTGTGTGTGTGTTTCCCTGAACTCACACCTGTGAAAATAGAGTCCTATGAGACAGGAAAATTGGGAGCTTGGAGCCACACCAGTCTGCTTGTTGAAATCTTATTGCTCACTGCATCCTTCTGAGCCAATTTGAAGTCATCAAAGGTGCTGTGTGTGATATGGGCTGGCGGTTACCTTAAGCTCGGCGATCAGGAAAGAGACCCAGCTGCATTGTACATTGCCAAATAGATTGTTCTGTGCAGGGCTTGGAATCTCCAGCAGACGCTGTTCAAAGAACACTCGGAACACAAACTGAACGGGTAAATGCCATCCCCACTGCTCTTAAGGATGCCAGCCAATAGATGTAGCCCAAGGCCAGCTCTGGCCGTGGATATCCAGCCAAGAGCGTGGCTGCCATCTCTCCTTTCTTGATAAAGTGCTCATGGGCTGTTTCCTGGAAGCCCTTTCCAGGAATATACATCTCTCTGTGCTCCGGAGACGTTTCCTGGGGACCATGTTGGAAGCATCCAGAGTTCTCGTTTCTTGCAGGCATTCAGGCCTTGCCAGCTGTGCCACGATGGACTTGGCTCGGAGAGGAGCACACGGGCGGGCAGGAGGGGGCTTCGTCCATCTTTCCAAACTAACACGATTGAGGGCTCCTTAGGTGCCGGGCGCTGCTCCAACAACCTCCCTCTGGCTGTTCATATAGCGCTTATATTAACCTAGCACGGTAGCCAAAATTTAAGTAGAAAACAAAATAAAACAAAAACAACCAAACAAGCCCCTCCCCCAGAAACCGAGGCACAAGAGGTTAAGCAACTTGCCCACAGCTTTCAAGCAGTGGCCCAGGCTTTTCACCACACTGGCAGGCATCTGAGGATGGATATTTTTTTTTTTGCAGAGTCAAAGAAACGGCCAAGTAGGCATGGCAGGCACAGCTGCTCACATCCTAGCAGCCAGGGAGCAGAGGGCATAGGTGCATCCTCTTTCACTTCCTCCTCCTTCCCCTCCCGAAGATCCCAGCCTGTGTGGTGGTTCCTCATCCCTCTCCGGAAACAAGTTCATGGCCACACCCAGAGTGTGCATTGCCTGTCTTCTGGATACATCTCCATCCAGTCAGGGACCCATTGAGACTGACTGTCACAGAAGGGAAGCCTGGCTGCTCCAGGGCCCTCCCCCATGTCATCTCTGCATGCATGGCCCCTTGTTCTGGTCTCGTTTTGTACACATGCCCCAGGCGTCCAGGGCTCCTAAGTGTCCCCATAAAGGAGCAGGTAAGAAGAGCCGGGGTCACAAGAGACAGCAACAGTTTGTTTCTAGGACCAACAATATCCATGTCTGAAAAAAACTAATGCCCCCCCCCAAAAAAAAGGAGTCCAAGACCGTCACCTATGTCGTAGACCGAAGTAAACAGTGCCTGAGATCCTCACCATCCAAACGAAGCTGGCGACTCGCAGCACCAGCTCTCCCGTGAGAACGGCGGACGTAGATGGTCCATCAGGCTTATGGCTTCCCCCCTGGCCTCTCTTAACATGCCAGGAAGGGTACTACTGAAGTCCAGTCTCATCAAGTCAGCTCTCAGTTCTCACACCGTTTCATTCTTCCTAGTGTACGTCTTTCTCCTGACACACCACTCTTCAGGATTCCCCGCTCTAGGGCAGGGCCCTTGCACAAGCCACGCCCTGTATGTCGCCACGGCTGGAATGGCAGCCTCCCAGTGAAGACATCTTCTCTGTACCGAGGAGCCAACATCAGCCTCCAGGCCCAAGCTCTCCCTCCACGCTCTCCTCCCCTTACTCTG
The DNA here is from genome assembly GCF_907164565.1 of Psammomys obesus. Lineage (NCBI taxonomy): Eukaryota > Metazoa > Chordata > Mammalia > Rodentia > Muridae > Psammomys > Psammomys obesus. Next base: position 3,840,541 of record NW_026596158.1, on the reverse strand, counting down.
TTTTTGTTTTTGTTTTGTTTTTCCTTTTCTCTTCGTCGTGTTGAGCACCTTCCAGTGCTCCGTGATTATTATGTTATCTGTTCTTCTCTGCTTGGAGTAGAATTGTCTAAGGGTAGGGTGTAGTTCTGCTGACTAATGGATGTCTGTTGCCCAGAATGGCTCCAGCCCATATATGCTTCTTAAATGTTTACCGCATAGATGAGTTGCCTCTGGAGGGGAAAGGGGGGGAAAGGTGGAGATTCAAGGGGAGTACAAATATTGGCAATTGTTCTGTTCTTTAAGATGAAGGATGGAGTCACGATATGTGTGTGTGTTTTAATATATATACATATATATATATATATATATGATGTGTGTGTGTATATATATACGCATATACTGATTTATATCTTTTAAATCTGAGATGTTCATAAAGAATTTTTAAAAACTAAGCTGAATCAGAGGCTGAGGGCGTGGCTCAGTGGTAGAATACTTGCCTAGAATACACCAATGAGGGGCTGGGGGTGTGGCTAAAAGCATAGAGGTCGTCCAGCGAATAGATTTTTTTTCTCTCTCTCTCATACACATACACACATATGCACACACACACACACACACACACACACGCATGCATGAGAGAGACAGAATAATTTGTAATCTATGTGTGGTTTGCACAAATGGGATGGTCCATTTCTCCATCCAAACGTGAACAACTCTTCCTATGACCTATGAAATGCTTAGGTCCAGACAGAGTTGTTGTGAGTCCCTGAGCTGTTCAGACTCGGGAACATTTGAATATAACAATGAGATGTCTGAAGGGGCGAGACCCAAGTCTAAGCACAGAATTTTTGTATGCTCCCTCTGCATATTGTACCCAAAGCCTGAAAGCGATTTTAAACAGTATTCATATTAATTTTGTACGGAAAATCAAGTTTCCAAGGGTGGAATTTCCACCTGTTGTGCCAGCAACAGTCTTAGATTTTTGAATCATTCTGAATTTGGAAGTGTGTGTGTGTGTGTGTGTGGGGGGGGGTGATGTGCTCAGCCTATCCAAGGTGTCAGTGAGTGCAAATGCATGCTCTTGTTCGTAGCAGGGAAGAGGCATGGGGCAGGAAGAGTTGGTAGGCAGGGCCTCGGACCTGCAAGGAAGGGCAGAGAAATGAAGGGAGCTGAGGACTGACTGTAAGAGCTGATGTTTGTGGAGGCGAAGGTAACACACAGGGCAGATAGACAACCAAGGTTGCCCTCGGCTGCATTGTTGCCGTGGTTTGAATGAGAATGACCCCGTAAGCTCATTTATTGGAGAGCATGGTTCCTGGTTTGGAGGAGTTGCGGAGGTGTGTCACTGGGGGTGGGCTTTGACGGTTCAAAAGCTCCCACCAGGCCCAGTCTCTCTCTCTCTCTCTCTCTGCCTGTGGATTAGATGAGAGCGCTTAGCGACTGCGGCAGCGCGTGCCCGCCTGCTGCCTGCTCCCTGCCAGGATGATCCTGGACTAACCCTCCGAAACTGTAAGCAAGCCACCAATTAAAGGCTTCCCTTTGTATGTTGCCTTGGTCTCATCACGGCAATAGAACAGTAACTAAGACAATTGTTTCGTTTTGTTTTCGCTTTCCGAGACAGGATCTCCTTATGTAGGCTAGGCTGGCCTCGAACTCAGTCTTTCTGCGCCAGCCTCCCAACTGCTAGGATTCAGAGCTAGGCTCACCACAGGCTCTATATTTCTGACAGCAGGGTACTTGCCATGGTGTCTGATCATCTTTGGCCTAGTGGCCTGCATTCTCTCCACGTGAAAGAAGAAAAAGGGTAAGAACTTTTTTTTTTTTTTTTTTTTTTATGAAAAGCAAGGTCTGAACTGTAAAGGGCTGAATCTGGAAATGTAGGTAAAGATAAAGAGATCTTATGGGTCAAGGGGTGGCCAGACAGGATGCTCTCAGCTCTGAGGGTCCCAAGCAGGACACTCCTTGCTGCGAGGCCCCTAAGCTTGCAAGGTCTGCCTCTGGAGCTGACTGTGATGCTATGTGCCGATTGCAAGGTCAGCCTGGGCTACCCAGGGAATTCAAGGCCAGATTGGGCAACATGCAAAGACTCTTTCTCAGAAATAATCCAAAAGGTCTGCCTTCTGAACTCATTTGCCCTCCCTTCCGGCAAGAGGAGTTCATCTCGGCAGTGGGCTTCGTGGAGGCGTTGGTTCAACCCGGAGCTGGACAGCTGCGGTCGAGGCAAGCACGCAAGCAAGCATCCTAGTCTCTTAGCTGGCAGATCACATCTGGTCTCTTCGTGTTCCGGGCAGCTTCCTGGCCATCAATCAATGTCTCTGGTGAGCACGGTGCCTTCCGAGGAAGACCATTGATCAGAGGAGACGGAAAACAAGTGGCCACGATTGGGACAAGTGAATATTCATTTGGAAATGTCAATGAGCAAGTAAAGATTATGCCTGCGGCGACTGGCCTGGCAAGATCAATCCCCATCATGAGGTGACCCAGATGTCTGCGGATGCTGAGAGCTGAAGAAGGGGACCCCTGGTGTGATGGGGTGTGTGGGGGAGGAGAGTAACCAGAGAGCATATGGGATGGGATGGCAATGTCAGACACACTCTCCTGGCACCCCCTCCCCCATTGCCAGAAATTCTGATTGAAGCTGGGGCCGGGCGGGTGCTTTCGGGGTGGTGGGTGCCCTGCTCAGGGCCTTTGTCTTGATGTGAATCGCTGTGCAGTGGCTACGAGGCTCAGAGACGCATGTTTGCATGGAAGGGATTCCATGCAAAAAGGACTTCTTCAGGACATGAGCGGGTGGCGGTTCCAGCCATGTCCAGCTAGAGGGGCTCTTTGGCCGCCAGTGGGACATTTCTCTCCCATTCTGCCGGTGGGTCGCCCCAGCTGTACAGCCCTCAGGACTGTACCCGGAAGAAGCAGTGAGATTTGGGGCAAGGACCTGTGTTATGGAGCCTCTGTATCCTGGGATGCAGAGACAGAGCGACCAAGCCGCCCGCTTTGTCCTAGGAAATGTACCAGGAGCCCCACGGGCGCATTGCCAGGTGCACCGTCACCTAGGTGTGCCCCACTGCTCTCCCCGCCCCCACCCCCACCCCAATTAACCATCTGCGGGAACTGCCACGGGCTCGGGGGGAGGGGGAGGGGCGAGGTCCTGCTTCCCTGTGCAGCCTGCTCAGCTAATGAGGGGTTTGTGAAATTTTTAATTATGGCTTCCATGCCTTGCTTAATTATTTGCATATGGCTTTTACAAGCCAGACAGGGACGTCTGCGCTTCTCCTCAGCCCCACGTTTGACTTTAATTAAAGGCAGAACCTGAGGTCTTCCCATCACTAATGATGGTGGAAAATTAGCTCCAGTTCCCAGGGGTCACGGGAGTGACGCACCCTGAGGCGGAGAGCGGACAGAGCGGACAGTGGAGCCGTGGCGCAGATGGCAGATGGCCCTGCTGGGCTGCCGCCCCTACGCCCACCCCTTCCCTGCCAGCCCAGGCCACCCTCCTGCTGTCTGCCCTCCAGGCCCAGAGAAGAGACAGGCTGTCCTCTACCAGCAAGGAGCCCAGGGCTTTCCCGCCACTGAGGATAACAGCAGCGCTGTGGGACGGAGACAAGAGTTAGCTGGGGGGGAGGGGGGTCATTGCCCTGGTGGTCCAGAGCAGGACGTGGTCTGGCTGCAGCCGGACTGCCCCAGCCACCCGACAAGGAAACAAGTGTATGCATTAGGCACGTGCTCTTTAGCATGTAGAAAGGCAAGCAGAGCCACGTCTGCCCATGTGCCTGTCGCAGACGTGTTCACACCTTCATCCTCACGTGGATAAAAGGCTCCCTAGGGTATAGGGTGTGAGTCTGTGTCTGTAGGCCCCCTTCTCTAGGGACACTAGTGGGTTTGTTTTTTCTTTTCTTTTTCTTTTTTCTTTCTTTCTTTTTTTTTTTGGAGATATCACTATGCAGCCTTGGCTGGCCTTGAACTCACTGAGTAGGCCGCTATCATGGCCTCATCCTAACTGGTTAGTCTACAATAATCCTAATGCCAGATAAGTCACATTCTGAGGTGCTGGGGTTTAGAACTTCAAAATATACATCGGGGGAGGGAAGAACATCATCCAAGCCGTAAATTGTGTGTGTGTGTGTGTGCATGTGCGTGTGTGCGTGTGCGTGTGCGTGTGTGTGTGTGTGTGTGTGTGTGTGTGTGTGTGTGTAAAACACATCACTAGGCTGGGTGGGGGCGGGGCAGAGAAGGAGGCAGACATGGCAGGGGCATATCTACCACGTATCCTGCTCCCTTCCCTGCCTCAGCACACTGATGATCCTCCAGTCAGGAGCAGATGCCTCATGCTGGAAGCCCGTGTCTCTGCATGAGCACCATCAGGTTCCAGAACAGCGGGAGCCAGCTCCTAACCAGCCAGGCCGAGGCAGATTGGCACACCACCGGCTCGGAGCCTTTTCTCGGCTCAGCTAATTTTATGCGAGTCTTTGCAACATTAGACATCACATGGATCCAGGGATTGCGTGCCTGCTCACGGCTGTGGCTGTGCTTTTCGTGGCAGAGTGGACCCCGGGGCTAATTGGGCTTAGACTTGTGCGCTTTGCTTGTTCTGTTTTGTTTCTGGAGACAAGGCCTCTCTTTGTAGACCAGGCTGGCCTTGAACTCACAGAGCTACACCCGCCTCTGCCTCAGAGCACTGGGATCAAAGGTGTGCGCCGCCACACCTGGCTTGCATCTAAGTCTTTACTGACCTGGACGCCCCTCCCCCTCTTTCCCTGGTGCTCGGACCTGGGGTCTCACCCCACGCTCACAATGTGCTGTGCTTTTGAGGTGTACCCCCAGCCCCTGGAGTAGCCTTTTTAAAATCTTCATTGCTTGCGGATTTGAGAGTCAGACGATGTAGAAATCCGTATTTCCGGCTTGGCAGGTCTGAGGGCCGGGATCTGCTGCTGAGGGCCATTGGCCATGTCAATCGAAGAATTATTCGCTTTATACGAGGGTCAGGTGTTTCTTATTGGAGACAAGCTGCTTCAGACAGGGGCTCACTGAAGATCAATGACTGACCTTGGTGGTCCCTTCATAAGATGCCTAGTTCCACCTATCTTCCTTTCGCTTTTCAGCAGCCTATACGAACTTGGGACTTAGCCAGGTGGTGGTGGCACACGCCTTTAAGCCCAGCACTCAGGAGGCAGAGGCAGGTGGATGTCTGAGTTTGAGGCCAGCCTGCTCTACAGAATGAGTTCTGGGACGGCCAGAGCTACACAGAGAAACGCGGTTGGAGGAAAGCCCCCCCGAAGGGGGGAGGGGCAGAGGACACAGAATAGAACAGCAGGCTTCTCCAGGCCCCATCTGGGAATGCTGAGAGATGAAGGCGGGGCTTGGGCATTGCCAGAGAGTGAGGGTCACATTGAGATGTTAGGATGTGGGGAGCTGGACAGCTCTGGCCCTGAGTTGCTTTTGAACAGGGCCTGAGTGGCTGAAAACAACAGTATGGGTCTGTCTGGTGGAGATGGAGAGCTGTCCAGGCCCCAGGTGCTGAACCAGCTTAGTAACCAACGGGAAAAGATGGGCTCAGATGGTAAGAGTCTGCAGCTCCAGGTGGTAGGAGAAGACAGGAAGGGATTGAGGGAGAGGATGTAAATTTCTAGCTTTCTAAAATCCCATGGGGGAGGGGAATGAAGGATCCATGGAGAGAGCAGTGGAGTGGAGGCGATTCGGAACACTGGGGTGTGGGGCTTGGGCCTGTGTCTCATTAGAACTCCCAGGTTCCTGACGCCCTGACTCTATCATGCTGGCCTGGACAGACCTGCTCACGGGGTATAAGGAGGGGGCCAAGACACTTGATCATTCTGCCCGGCTCTCAGTCCAGGAGACCTTAGACTGCGGTAGAGCATCCTGCTCAGAGGTTAGCTCTGTGCCAGGGATCGTCTGGGACACAGGTGAGGGCCACCTGAGGTGATGTTTGGGAGGGTGATTCACAAGAAAGCCTCTTCTGAATGTAGGCAGCACCATCCCCTGGGCTGGGGGTCCTAACAGAAGAAAAGGATGAAGAGAGAAAGCTCTCAGAGGACCGCCATTCCCTCTCTCTGCCTCCTGCCATGCTGGGCACTGCTTTGCTCCCCTGTCCCCTCCCTACCACGGGGGACTGAAATCTGTCCAAACCACAAGCCAAATAAATACCTTATTCTTTCAGTCACTCCTGCCGGGCGCTTGGTCACAGTGATTTAAAAGAATTTTTTTTTTTTTTAATAAAAGTAAACTAATAGATGGGTCAAGAAAGGGATGGCTGAGCTGGGGAGATGGCTCAGTGGTTAAGAGCACTTAACTGCTCTTGAAGAGGACCAGTGTTCTGATGCCATCACCCATGTCAGATGGCTCTAAACTACTTGTAACTCCAGTTCCAGGACTTCTGTTGTATCTGGTTTTCTCAGGCACCTATACCTAAAAAAACATGTACACACACACATACACACACACACACACACACACACACACACACACAAGCCAGACACGATGTCCCATGCCTGCAATCCCAGGCATTCAGGGAGGCAGAGGCAGGTGAGTCTCTGTGAGTTCGAGGCCAGCCTGCTCTACAAAGCGAGTCCAGGACAGCCAAGATTACACAGAGAAACCCTACCTCAAAAAAAACCAAAATATAAAAAAGTAAAAAATGAAATAATAGACAAAGGAGAGGTCATCGCTGCACCTGCATGCCTCAGCCACACGACCTTAGCTGAAAGGACCCGCTGCTCCAGCGTGGGAGTGCCTTCCTTATTTCCTCCTTGCTGTGGGATGCTCTGCCCACCACACAGTACCCAAGCACCCACTCTGTGCCAGGCATGGCTGGCAGCTGAGTGGCAAAGGCAAGTCCTCTGGGGCTGCCTTGCGCTAGCCACAGGGAGAGGGATTCCCTGGCAAGAAGCCGAGCCTCCCAGCCAGCCTCTCCTCCTCCAGAGTCTCTGGATTGCCGTTGGCAGCTTGGAGGCAGCTGCGCCCTGCCAGGGGCCAGGGCACTTCAGTTTTACTCACACACTCCTTTCTGCCCATATTATGCCCCAACTTTCAATTTGGAGAAGTAAATATGCAATTTTTTCCTTCCCTGTAATTTTCCCTGCTGTGGCTGTGGCTGTTGGAGCAGCTGGGAAATGCGAACAGCTTAGTGCTTGCTAAAAGTAAAAGGAGGCTGGCCGGCAACCCCGTGCATTCTCAGCTGCTCTCGGCAAGACCCAGTGGATCTGTGGGGGGGGGGGATGGTCTCCAAGCTGTAAGCCGTGGGAGCGTTTCACCCCACTAACCCATCCCCCCTTCTGTTAGCAATGCAATATGTAAAAAGGTGTGTGTGTGTGTGTGTGTGTGTGTGTGCGCGCGTAGTCGCACAGATGTTAGTGGGGGGAGGGAAGGGAGTGTATTTGCTTACACAGCCAAACTTTCTGCATATTCCTCTGGAGACTTCCAAACCTTCCTGTCTCAGTAACTGAAGGTCAGGATAGTCTGATGTAAGCTTTGTTGGAGAAAAGCCGGGGCTGGCGGGGAAGGAGACAGGTTTCGAGCCGGGCAGATCTGGGATGGCTGTGATTCACAGCGTACCCTTGACGTGTTTGGTCAGTCCCTCGGGGACCTGCCTCGGCTGTAGCAAGCTGCCTCACCTGAGGGCACACCCTCCCACGGGCAGCCCACGTCCAGCCTCGGGGAATGCTGGAGGTAGAAAAGTCAGCCATTGCTTCGTGCTGCAGGGTGCTCCGGCTGGCTTTGCCACTGCAGTCCTGTCCGCTCCAGTTCTCTTCCTTCCCCTTCACAGGTGTTGATCCTTAATAAACACTTACACCTCTGAACTGCATCCCAGCCCCTGCTCACAGAGAGCCCAACCTGTGACAAATAAGGATAATGATTTTCACTTGAAGAAGTTATTGTCAGCAAAGCTAAGTGGCCTGTTTCTATAGAGTCCTGCGTAGCCTCTGAAGCAGTACCAAAGCAAGACAAATATCTGTTCCATTTTTCTCTCCTTCCTCTGAGCAACATGGACTCCCATTCTAGAACCTGAGCATGTGTTCCTAGTCTGTGCTGTGTAAGGAGGGGGAGGTGATCCCGAGAGACGAGTAGGTCTGGGCACACAGGCCCGTGCTGTGGGGGAACTCTGTGCTCATGGCCAAGGACCCTGGAGCTAGCCTTCTATCTGTGAAGTTCATTATCTGGGCATCACGTCAGCCCTCCTCAAGGATCCTCACTGAAAAGAAATTGAGCATGCAGATGGTCTTCTATCATAATCGCCATGTGTCCACGGGTAATTCATAAAGGAGTTGGGGATATATTGAAAGTCAATATTGTTTTAGTCCAAATCAATATTAATAATTGTTTGCATTTTTAAGTGCAATTTGCAATTGAAAAACACGCAAAGATCGGCCAGTAGTTGCTAACACATCAAATTTTTCTATTAAAGGCAGAGTCTCCTAACTTTATGATGTTTCTTATATACAATGAGGGCTGGCAACTGATCTATGATAAGGGCTTTCTGTTATTTATGGGTGCAGTGTTAGAAGCCATTTCCACTAGGCATGAGCTGAAAGGCCAGATTTTTTTTAAAGGATTATTTTTATTTTATGTGCATGAGTTTTTGCCTGAATGTGTCTATATGCACCATTTGCAAGCAGTACCCTTGGAGGCCAGAAGAGGGCGTTTAATCATCTGGAACTGGAGTTACAGATGGTTGTGAGCCACCGTGGAGGTGCTGAGAATCGAACCCAGGTCCTCTGCAAGAGCAGCCTGTATTCTTAACCACTGAGCCATCTCTCCAGCTCCCAAGGAATTTTCATTGTAAGATCTTAATTTAAAAAAAAAAAAATTAGAATAATTACATATTCACGCAGTTATGCAGAAGAACCTGTAGAAGCCCTCTTCTACACGAGTTCTCCTTATGGTGACATCATGCACAGTCAGACTGTGCAACAGTACAGCGTCACAACCAGGATATCAACGGGGAGGTCGTAAACTAGAGGACACCTCCATCGCCAAATGCGTTCCCAGGTTGCTCTTTAAAGTTCTCTAAAAGTTAAAGGTCTTTAAATGAGAAGGCTGGCTGTCGATACATCATGACCCAAATCATTAGCCCCGTTTAAACGTTTGCCTTAAAATGATTTCCACCAGGTTCTGTGTGGTAGAGTGCATCTATCATCACAGCGTCTGGGGGGCTGACAGAGGAAGGGCTCAAGTCCGAAGCCAGCCTGGATGCTCTAGCAAGTCCTAGGCCAGACTAAGCTACCAAGTGAGACCCCCCCTCTCATTGTCCATCCCCCAGAGATTCCTTTGTGGTTTATGGGATGCTGTCCTGGCAGGGCTCCATGTCGCGCACACAGTGGTCCCTGGTCCAGAGCGGCCCCGGGTGTCCTCCTTTCAGCCAGCAGGCCCTCCGGTGGAAGAGTGTGGCTTCGCAGAGCCTAAGAATACAGTAGACGGCTTGACAATGCAGTGCGGCCTCTGAGAGGTGTCGTGAAGGCGAATAGCTCAGCCCACAGGAACCCAGCTGCCTCTGCAGCAGCACGTTTTGGTTTGTAGGAAGTTAGGGCACAGCCCCAGAGGCCTTGCAGAGGCTTTGGTATGGAAGGGACCAAGGTCTGTGGTGGAGGGCGGGTCTCAGACGTGAGAGATGGACACTTTCTGCAGATGGATGGCCACTGTCCGCCTGAAGGTGGCCGAGTGGGCGTGAGCGTCACAGATGCCTTTCTGTTTTCCAAGGGATTGGTCTCAACCCAGAGCTGCTAGGAACTTGGGAACCCATCCACAGTTGGTATTTTGCAGGAGAACAGATTGTGAGGTGAGGAAAATCCAATCCCGAGGCCAGAACAAGAGCTCCCTACCTGAGCCCAATAAAGAAACGTAAATACACAAAATACACGTCACGTAGAATGTATCATTCTAACCATTTTTAAAAGATTATCTTGTGTGTGTTTAACCTTGACTTCATGACTTTTCTATTGCTGTGACTAAAACACCATGACCAAGGCAACTTATAAAAGAAAGTGTTTCATTGAGCTTATGGCTCCGGAGAGCTAGAGTCCATGATGGCGGAGTGAAGGTGTGGAGGTGGGAATAGCGGAGGGGACAGAGAGCGTGCTGGGGAGATCAGGAGTGTACTGAAGCCCCAAAGCTCACCCTGGTGACACACCTCCTCCAAGGAGACCACACCTCCTAATTCTCCGCAAATCGTTCCGCCAGGTGGACCAACCTACAGGGGCCGGTCTCATTTAAACCACTGTGCCCTGCATGTCCCTGTGTGTCTGGTTCCCCGGGGAATCCAGGAAACGGTAAGGTCCCCTGAAGCTTGAGTTCCAAGCCTTGTAGGTTACCCTGAACCGCCTCTCCAGTCCCGTTTTTTTTTTTTTTTTTTTTGTTTTTTTTTTTTTTTTTTTACCATTTTTAGGTGTGTAGCTCAGTGACATAAACTAAATCCACGCTGGCGTGCAGCCGTTGTCTTCTCAGACCAGAACTCGGTACCCACTGAAAGATAACTCACCATCCCCTGCCAGACCCAGACGGTTGCCATCTTGCCTGCCTGACAATCCTGTGCACCTCAGAAAACTTAACTGCACGCTGTTGTTCTTTTGTGACTGGATCACTTCACATACGTTTTCAAAGACGCCCTTTGTCTTGATTTCAAAAAAATTTTTACATGTATTTGGTGTGTGTGTGTGTGTGTGTGTGTGTGTGTGTGTGTGCCCGAGCGTCTCTCTGTGTGTGTACATGCCATGCTAAGCATGTGAAGGTCAGAGAACAACTTTCAGGAGTTGGTCCTTTCCTTCTGTTAATGGGTGTTCAGGCTTGAACTCATGTTTGTCCTGCTTGAAGGCAAGTGTCTTTACCCACTAAACCATCTCACCAGCCCCTTCGTAGACATTTGCTCAACACGTGTGAGCCGTAATTTTGTTCAGGTGTTCTCTAGCGTCGCACGACAGTTGAAGGGTATGCTGGTGTGTCTTCATTGTCAGCTTGGCTGGATTTAAGGTCATCATGAAGACACACCTCTGGGAACGCTAGTGAAGGTGTCGAGGGAGGGTTAACTGAGGAGGGACCTGGTCCGCCCTGAATTTGAGGAGCACCCTGGGCTGAGGTTCCCGAGGAAACAGAAGAGGAGAAAACCAGCTGAGCCCTGGCATCTGTCTCTCTTCGCTTCCTGGCTGCAGGCTTACTGCAGCCAGCTACTTTAAGCTCCTGTCTCTGCGGCCTCTCCACCGTGACAGATGGCGACTTCAGACTGTGAGCCAAAACAGATTCTTCCTTCTTCACGTCGCTTCCGTCAGGCGCTTTGCCACAGCAGTGAGGAAAGTGACGAATACAAAAGGTTTGCCGATTTCGTGGCATCCAAGTCGTGTAAATATTTTTATGTATGTTTTCATATCTCCAAGAGAGAGGTTCTGTGTTTACCTTTGAAAATATAAGCTTTCAAGCCCCAAGTTGCGTGATGTTGAACTGACAGAAGGGTTCCGAGTGAGATCCTGGGGCGCGGTGGGCCTTGGTGGTGTGCTCACTTCTGGATTCTTCGACTGCCATCGCCAGCCCTGACTCCAGCCCAGATCCAATCAAAACAAACCCACGGCTCCCTGAAACATAAATGACCTTTTTAAAATTCCAAGTTCACGGCGCGCTCTCTCCCGATGGCCCCCGACACTTCCATTTATTAACTCATGCGCATTCCACGCGCACGGTGGCTATTGATCACTTCTCTGGTGCCGGGCGTGGTGCCGAGCGCTGGGAATACAAAGATGGAAAGGGCCTCCGACCCAGCTCCCAGGGCTCCATGTGAGCTCAGTGGCAAACACACTCCACGTGTGGGGGGGGGGGGGGGGCACGACAGATGCTCAGAGCATCAAGGCTTTGGGGTGCTGAGTGGTCATTCCAGGACCTGCCATGGGAGGGTTAAGGAGGGACTCGGTTTCTCTCTCTTTAGAATTCCTATCCTCTGCCCTACGGGCGTAAACATCCCTGATCAGTAAGGAGTCCTGGGCAGAGAAGGCACCCGTGGCATAGCTTGTGACTGCTGGCTCTTGGACCAGGTCCTTGGGGCCCGTCGTGGCAGTGATGAATTTTCTGAATCCTTCAGCCTTCGGGAAGACTTTTCTGTATTCGTGCTGGGGCTGAGGCCGCTGCAGTGTTCTTAGGGGTTTCAGGGACACAGGTCAGGGATATTTGGATCTGATTTAACCTTTACCCCAGGGGCGCATTTATCTGGCCTGCAGGAGCATGGAGTAAGAGGGCAATTGCATGATTGGAGGGGCCCTGGCCTTGGGGCACAGTAGAGGACCGTGGGCAATCATTCCCAGCCCACCTCCCACCTCGGCGGGGTGCAGAGGGGCGGTGCCGGAGCGGTGAAGCCGGGCCTTGGGGATTTCAGGGCTGCATTTGGCACCCCTGAGGCCCAGCCACTGGAGGAGGGCCGGAGCAGCTGTGAGCCTGCAACCCTGCCTCAGAGCCTTAGCCCTTGCAGCCATCCGTCTTCTTCTCTGAGTACTGCAACTTTATGCCTACGCATAAAACTGGAGGGACGAGTCCCAGAGTTTGCAGCCGCCGCTGTTGGAGTGGGGTTTTAATTAGCTGCAGGATTTTAATGAGCTGAAATCAGGGAAGAGCCCCATCTCAGAAGTAAGCTGGAGCCACACATGCAAGGAAGAACTAGCCTGACAAAAACAGATGGAGGTGGTGCTCCCAGGGGACTGGGCCGTGTGCTCCCTCCGATAGAGGAGGAGCAGAGAAGTACCCAGGGCCAGGAGGCCGAGGCGGAAAGCCGAGGGTCAGCTACCCGCGCCCAGCTGCAGTAGTAGTGGGAAGAGCAGGGTGCCAGGTCCCCTCTACCACCGCGGCGGGAGGCACGGTGCCGGATTCAAGGTGACGGCAGTGTCTGGCTCCATTCTCCTCAAGTTGCCATAGCAGCCTGTCTCCCGACAAACAGCATCTCCCGTAGCCCTCAGCCGGGAGGGATGGCATTGTTCCGCTCCTGCCTGTGTGAGGAGGACACACGGGGACGGAGAACTTTCCCGGGCCCGGGGCCCGCTGACCACGTGGGTGCTCCCAAGCTTCCTGGCTTGAGGTGTGGGCATGGGTCCCCGCAGCCGGAGGGGTCCTCTGAGTGACCGAGAGGAACATCCAGGCCCTGGAGCGGAGCAGCGGCAGCCAGGCGTGTCCTTGGAGTCGTCCGTGCCACAGGAGGTGCGTGTATTTTGGCTGAATTCTCAAGTCTTTGCCTTTACCCTGAAGTCAATTTCCTGAAAGGGACAAATTTTTTAAAATCACATAAATAAGCAGACGGGAGAAATCTTCAGTTTTGCCCTGTGTCCCGGGAGGTGCTAACATTAATTGGATCTTTTCTTTCTTAAAGTAAAAATTGGTGACGCCATTCAGGCCTCGGGGAGAGAAAGTACCACAAGGCTTTGCAGTTTTGATCAGGGTGGAATGCTCAAACAGCCCGTGCATTTTTCATGCCGTAACCAGCCCCCTTGCAACCTTTTCTTCCTTGCCAATAATGTGAATTTTCTTGTTGCCTGCTGGTTTTGGAAAAGGATCCGGGGAGGTGAGGGACAGTTGTACTTGCCATCCAAGCAGAGTGTATCATATGTAGTGGGCACAGGGAAGTCCCGGGTGGGAGCTGAGGTCTGGCAAATGTGTTCCCACAGCCAGGGGCATCCAGGCTATGGCCTGTGACACATTGTTATACTGAGGCCCAAGGCAACAGCTGGACTCAAAGAAGGGGAGACAAATGACCTTTGGACCAGCATCTCCCCGTTGTCTTGAAATACGATGTGATTATAGAACCCTTGATGGTGGGGGTGGAGGGGATACTGAGGAGGACTCAGAGACCCAGGTCATGAGGAGTACATCTCTTGTCTCTGTGGGGAGCGGGCTCCTGCAGATTACAGGACGCTGGCCCCCTCCTAGGACATTGCATATCCAGACAGCTCTCAAGCCACTTACTTCCCCAAGAGGCAGCTGGCCTTTTGATTCTCATTTGCATGTAGCCAGGAGTTAGCAGGCCAGATAGTCCCCAGGGAGCGCAAACATGGAGAACAGGGTTCCCGAGGAAAGGCTGGTAGGGAGGCCACTTGAGTCTGTCACACCAGCTCGCTGGATGTGAGCAGGAGCTTGTGTGCTCTCGGGGGTCCCGGAAATGGCAAATGTTGCACAGCTGGATCTCCTGCCTCCTCTCCTGGGTCCCAGGCCCTCGAGTAGCCGCAATCAGTGTTCATGAATGGGATTTTGTGTGAGCAGACTCTGGCACAACTGCGGAACCCCTTTCCTTGTTGACAGAAGTCTGCAGTAGCTCTAAGGGTGACCTGTGACAGACAGGTGGGGGGAAGAGGGGACAGGCAGCTTTCTATAGTCACATCTGCAGTGCAGGGTGGAAACAAGCAAGATGACGGTCCTAAGTCCCTTCCTCTGCCCATCGAACACCAGTGCGGGTGACACTGACAGACAATGTTAGCCACCTTCCCCGGGCATTTCTGCACTGGGCACGGCTTCTCCTCTCCCCTTTTCTTCTCTCCCTCTGTATTAGCTAGGGTTTTTTTGTTTTTGTTCTGTTACTTGACAGAATGTCCGGCACACAGTGCAAGAGAGGAAAGACACGGTTTGGCTCCTGGTCTCAGAGAGTACAGTCGTTAGTGGCTTGGTCCCGTGTGCTTGGATGGAACATTATGGCAGTGAGAGTATGTGGAGGAGGAGGTTCTTGACCTTGTGACAGTCAGGAAGGGGAGAGAGAGAAAGGGGTGAGAGAGGAGGAGGAGGGGACAGCCAGGGATAAGACATTCCCAAGGGCCTACCCCCAGGTACCCACTTCCTTCAGCTAGGTTCCCTCTCCTAAAGCATCTACTACTTCCCATCTCCCGGGATCCAAGCCCCTAAGACATGAGCCTGGGGAGGTCTCATTCCCCGTAAGAATTACCTTCATGCCAGAGGCCACTGACTTTTGGTCAGAGTGGCCTCAGGAGGCTGACACGGCTGTAGAAAGCGTGCCAGCACCGTTGACAGTGAGCCATTGATGGTGTGTGTGTGTGTGTGTGTGTGTGTGCGTGTAGATACTTACCAGCGTGGGCAAGGGCATATATATATATATATATTTATATATATATAAATATATATATATATAAATATATATATTTAGGGTGCCTGCTCCAGTCCACAGGTGGGATGAGTGTGCCGATGTGCCTAGAAAGGTGTCAACCTGCTTCCCCGCCTTCCTCGACAAAAGCCTGTTCTCTGTTGGGTCACTGCGGAACATCGTTTCCACCCATCCAGCTCCTTTCTAGACTTTTGGAGTCTCCTAAGGAGCTATGACTGCTGCTCGTGGGGTGAGGGGGACAGTGCCTAGAGAGAGAGGATGGCTTCACCCCTTCACCCTTCTCGGTCACTCACACTTCGCCAGCACCCTTAGACTGACAGTGGTGGGCCTGACTGCGGGCAGCGCTTGGGGAAAGGACACCTGGCCGTGCTCTGGGCCCCCACATGGAAACTGGCTGTCCCCAGGGCTGGGAACCTGTGAGTCTGGGCGCACTATGAGGAAGGTAGGATTCCCTGCTCTACATCTCACTGATGACAGGAAGCAGCAGTGTGTGTGTGTGTGTGTGTGTGTGTGTGTGTGTGTGTGTGTGTGTG
>NW_026596158.1:3781103-3824943 GCF_907164565.1 Psammomys obesus | reverse complement strand
GTGTGTGTGTGTGTGTGTGTGTGTGTGTGTGTGTGTGTGTGTGTGTGTGAAGAGAGGTTGTGGCTTGCTCAAAAACCCCCGAGCTGGCTCTACTGATAAACTGAGCCCTGTCACTGCAGCTTCTCAAACATAAAAGCTGGGGGTTGGGGGGGGGGGGATTCATGGGAACCACCTGCTCCGCACAGTCCAGGGAGCCCAGAACCAGGCGCAGAGAGGCCTGCGGCAGGTTAATTAAAGTTAACTGAGTGAAAAAATAATTACAGAGACTGCAGAGGGGAGAAACCCAAGCCTGGAATTTAGACTCCTCAGCTCCTAAGCTTTTCTGAGAATCAAACTAGTCCTTGGGATTTTTTTTTTTTTCTGGGCACAGAAAGGGCAAGGAAGGACTTTACCAGCTTCCTTTCCTGCTTAAGGGTCTGCAGAGAGTGGAACAGAGAGATCACGGAGGTGGGGGGGAGGGTAGAGGAGTCGGTGTGCTGGGTCCTGTGGCCTTGGGTGGCGTCAGCTCCCTTTGGCTATACCCCGTGCTGGGGGTGGACAAGATCCTTGTAGAATCCGTAGGTAGAAATGAGGGGTTTCCTTTGGCTTAGTCCTGCCTGAGCTGTGTGCACAGTTTCCTGTCTAGCCAGGATGTAAGGCCGTACACAAGTGGACCTCCACCACACCTTCCCTATAACGCTGTATGGATGCTCTGGGGGGAAAAAGCCAAAATAAAACCTCCCTGTGCGCTCTCTGTAGCCAGACTTCTGGCTGCTTTATCAGGTTCTTTTTCCGGCCTCCCTGCATCACCCCTATCCCTTCCAAACCCCCAACACTAGGTAGGAGAGAAAGAAGGTTAGAGGGGAAAGCAGGTGTCAATATCACTCACTCCAGAGGTGTGGGGTTCCCTGGGGCAGGTTTGATCTTCTTCATCTGGATATCTCCAACCGGCAAACAGCAACGGCAGCCAGGGGAGCATCACGGGGAGCAGCAGCCCCCCCAGACCCTCTTGTGTTTACACCCACCCTCTGAAGAGTTCCCCCAGAATTTCAAACATACGCTATCCTTAGCTATCGGGTGGTGGGGTATGAGTTCCTGCAATGGTGTGGGTGTGGGCAGGATATTGGATCAGGGATCCACCTGTGTAGGCCTGCAGCAGGTGTCTTGGGGACTTCCTCTTCCTCTCACCTGGCCCACACAGGCCTGGTTGAGGCCTCACCACCTCCCAAAAGAACACCGACAGCTGGAGACAAGCTGTTCAGGACAGGAATCTGTGGGGGACATTTTGGATGTCTGTGAGGTCAGCCTGGTCTACAGAGTGAGTTCCAGGAAAGCCAAGGCTTCAGAGAGAAACCCTGTCTAAAAACACCACACTACCACCCCGTCCCCACCAAAAGCTGTAATATTTTATGTTTGAGTGTTTGGCTCTCATGTATGTCTGTGCATCATGTATGTACAGTTGCCTGTGGATGCCAGAAGACCAGGGGCTATGGCACCCTCTGCCATAGCCCCCGGAACAGATGGTTGTGGGAGTCTGGGAACTGAACCCAGGTCCTCTGGAAAGGCAGCCGCTGTTCTTTATCACCGAGCCATCTCTCCAGCCCTGGGGTGTTGCCTATCTTGATCCATAATCTGGCCCAGTTCAGAGTCATTTACTTGTGCTCAGAGTGGAGGGCATTGTTTTCTGTTCTTGTGGTAGAAATGAGGTGGAGGACAACTCCTGTGTATGCTCGGAGCCTGTGGAGGCCAGAAGGGCAAGCAGGGGTGGAGGGATGTGAGCAGCCTCAGGAGGGAGCACGGTGTTTGTTTACTGGTGTTTCCCCGATAGGCTCTCAGAGCTGGGCGGGGCAGGGAGGTGGTCACTGGGTACCACCTGTGACTGTCAAGGCTCTGAGCACCCATAGATGCTCCCCAACAACCAGAGATTGCATCTCTCTGTGGCTTCGTGGCAGGTGCAGACGGGAGACCCTTGCCTGGTGGGCGGAGGCACAGGTAGCAACAGGGCTCCTTTCTGCCTTTGTGGGCTTCAAGAGCTGAAAGCGGACAGGCGTGGGGGTGAATGTGTGTAACCTCAGGAGGCTGAGGTGGGAGGAGCATGCATTTGGGACCACTCTGGGCTACGTAATGGATCCCCGTCCAAAGGGAGGGAGAGAGGGAGGGAGAGAGGGATCCAGGTGGGTTGGGGAATCCAGGGGTCGCCTTAGTGTCTCTGCAGCGATAGTGGCCTTAGCCCACCTGGATGTCCTGCAGCTGAAACTCGCCTCTTCCCTTCTGTCTTGTAGACTCCAGCCTGATGGATGTCTGGTGTGGATAATGAGGGAAGAACGTGCCTTTCACACCCAAGAGGTGACCCCGGATCGTGCCCCGGATGACCCCACGACTCGGAACCATGCAGCTAGCCTGCATGTTCTCGTCCATCCTGCTGTTTGGAGCCGCGGGCCTCCTCCTGTTCATCAGCCTGCAGGACCCTGTGGAGCTCAGCCCCCAGCAGGTTCCAGGTGAGCCCCAAGGTAGCTGCCTACCATTGCCGGTCCGCACACACTCCTTCCTGGTGGCTATGGTATGCTGGGCCTGGGTGAACAGAGAAGGGGCCCCAACTTCCTCCTAGCAGTGTCTGTGTCAGCGTTGGGAGGCCTGTCAGAGGTCAGGCCACCAATTCTGAGGCTGTGGCTCTGGCTTCTGAAGCAGTTGAGTAGCCCCTGGTGTGGGCGACAGAGACTGCCCATCTGCTCAGCCAGTTTGCTGTCCTCAGACTCCCGGAAAGTTCTGCCAACTCCTGGGGCATCTTCCACACTGTTCAGAACACCAGAGAATAAACATGTTTCTATTTTTATTTATTTTTTAAATGTCACTGGGGATTGAACCCAGGGTTTTACTTGGATTCGTTTTATATTATTTTTATTTTGAGACAAGGTCTGGCCTTGAATCTGTGACCCTGGCTTGTCCTCTTGAGTGGCTGCCCTTAGGGGCCTGAACCTCCAGGCCCAGATAAACATGTCTTCTTTTGAAAATATTGTTATATCTGGGTGTGGTGGCATATTCCTTTAATTCCAGCCCTTGAGAGGCAGGAGCTAGGTGAATCTCTGTGAGTTTGAGGCCAGCGTGGTCTACATAGCAAGTTCCAGGCCAGCCAGGACTACATAGTGCAAAAAACTAATTTTGTTGCATTAACAAACTGGGTTGTTTGTTTACTGGATGATGGGTGTGCAGGTAGAGGTCTCTGGATAATAGGTAGGAGTGGATTCTCTCCTTCTATCATGTGGTTGCTGGGAATGGAACTTGGGCTTTGGGGCAAGCACCTATTCTGCTGAGCCATCCATCTTCCCATCCCTTATCATCTTCAGGAACTCACATATCTGTAGTGTAGCTCAGTTTCCCTGTCTAGGCCTGGGGACTCCTTGAATGTGGTTCCTTTGGCCTGGGACAGAAATTCAGTCACATGCTGGCTTTGCGAGGCTGAGACCAGCTCCTCCCACACCCCATTCTCTCTGTACCTTGGAACCCACTGGAATGGTCGGTGTCTGCTGGGAATGGAGCACAGAGAGTGAGAGAGGAATGTGCGGGGCACTTCGGGCGGATGGGATATGAAAAGAGGAAGTCTCCAGGGCTCCTCACGCTCGGTATGGTGGAGCCGGCAGTCGTAGGGGTAGTCAGGCCACGGCTGGGGATTAATCCGCTCTGAAGGAAGAGGAAACCTGGCCTTCCAGGCCACAGTACGAGCATCTTGAAGGTCCCTCTGAGATGTGCTTTCTCCCCAGGGATGCATGAACACATTGCTTGAAGGGGCAGGATGAAGGAGCTGTGGAGGCCAGAGGTTTAGGTCGATGGCTCCCTGTGACAACCCTGCCTGCATAGGAAGGATGGGTGCCTGCTCTCCAGCCAGGGGCTCTTCCCTAGGGCTACCCTCAGCTCCCCCCTCCCCCAGCTCGGATCCCCTTTCTTTGTACCACTTCATAGTTTTGCTTCTGCGGACTGGAGCCCTGAACCATGATCCAGAGCCCAGACTGAAGGCCACAGGCCTCAAGAGAGAAGGAAGAGATGCACACAGAGGCCAGAGCCTACCTGCCTGGCAGCAGTTGCTGCCGGTAGCCCTGATGAACATGCCTTTCATCACAGACAGAGAGTGAAAAGCAAGTTCAATTGCGGGCCCGGGAAACAGCGGGCAAGCCACTGTGCTGACGCATTCCTGGGTCAACCCCTGCAGCTGGAGGCTGTCAGAACACAGGTCTGGCTGTTCCCCAGCTTCCAAGGAAGCAAGTGTGCGTGACTGAGCTGGATCCTCCTGGGACTTTGTAGCCTCTCAAGAGCCCTAGAATAGCGAGCGACACTGAGTCATCACAGCTGGGTCCCACAGGACAGCGCCATCACAGCACTGCAAGCTGGTCCCGGTGACTGGGTAGTCTGTGCAAAAAGGAAGCAGAGGGCAGGGAGCTTGCAGGCTGCTTGGATGAATGGCCCCTCAGGTGCACGCCCTTTTGTGTGGTTGTGGTGCGCACACAGGCATCTGATGTCTGCACTGTGGGCGCCCAGCGAGAAGTTTATGTATCCATGGTGTTCTGGGACAGGTGGGCCCCTCTGTGGTCCCTTCCCAGGACACGTCATACAGTGCCCGGTGAGGTTCTGCTTTGTCGGTCCTAGGACACGCCCTGCCGTGCCAGCAGCCAGCTGGCAGAGCAGAGGCGCTGGATTCCTGGCCCTCATTCCAGCCAGCACATTGCTCTGAAACAGCTGGCCAAGCGCACAGATGTGTGGATTAGCAGCGGGTGGAAGTTCTGGGTGGCGTGGCGTGGCATAATGGAGAGCCTCAGACCAGCAGGGTGTGGAGGGTCACATGGCACCGGATTGAGCATCCGCTGGGGGGGGGCAGGGCCAGGTGAGGAGCGTGGGTGGGTCTGGGTCTTCACCATGGTGCTACGTACGTGATGGGCAACCCTGACGGTCTATGCAAATGACACCAAACACAGTCATAAAACTTTAAGTAATGCTTACGTTACTTTCCCTGAGCGAAGTGCTCCTGACACAAGCTGTTTGTGTTGATTTGTTACTATTCATTTATTCCTTCCCTGTACTTCTTGGAGCAGCCTAATTGTGATTCGGTACCAAGAAAGCAATATCAAAGTAATTTTCCACAACATTAGTTACAATTTTCTTCTGATCCTTCAAGTGAAACAACCCCATCCTGTTGGCTTCTCCGAGCATATAAACCTTGATTACATTTATCTGTTGGAAACCAGCGCTTACAAAGTGTATGTGCCCAGTGGCATGGTGGGTGGTCCCAAGCCTTCTCCCGGGGAGTTTCTGTCCGAAGAAGCTGTAGGCCAGAAGGCTGTCCGGTCAGGGACACCAGAGAGACTAGAACACGGGGAAAATTCTACACCACAGTATAAACTTTGCTGGGACTAAGGGTGTGAAGGTCTGTGGATCCCGTGGCATCGGGAAAGTAGGAGAGAGGTGGCTGGCAGCTCAGCACCCGGGAGCCAGCTTGAGAGAGGAAATGGAATTCTGCACTTGTGGCTCTTCCGGTCTGACATTGATTGGATCTCATCGGTGCAGTTACTACATGGTGAAAGCACCTTTTTCGGGTTGCTTTCTGTTGCTGTGATGAACACCATGGGAAACAAAAAGAAGCAAGGAAGGGTAGGAAGGTGTTTATTCCATCTTATGACTGCCAGGTCACCGTCCGTTTCTGAGGGAAGTTAAGCAGGACTTCGAGGAGGAAAGCTGTGTGCTGGCACTCTCCCTCTCTGGCTCGCTTTAGCTAGCTTTCTTGTATAGCCCAAAGGCACCAACCTAGGGACGGTACTGCCCACGGTGGGCTGGGCCTTCCTACATCAATTAGCATTTAAGAAAATGCCTTGCAGACAGCGGGCACAGGCTAATCTGACGGAGGCCATTCTTCAGTTAAGGTTCTCTCCTGCCAAGCGATAAGATGTAATTAACTATGACATATCCAAACCTCTTCTGGACCAGCCAGCCCCCCCTCATCCTGGCTAGAGCAGAGTCGTACACAACTACCAACTTTTGCAAAGTGGTGTCTCAGGGTTTGTATTACTATGAAGAGACACCGTGACTCAGGCAACTCTTATAAAGGAAAACATTTAATTGGGGCTGGCTTACAGTTGCAGAGTTTCAGTCCATTATTGTCATGCTGGGAAACATGGCAGCACAGAGGCAGACATGGTGCTGGAGACGTAGCCAAGAATTCTACATCTGGATCCACAGGAACCAGGAAGCGAACTGGCTTGAGCCTCTAGACCTCAAAGGCCACCCCCTAGTGACACCCTTCCTCCAACAAAGCCACCCTTCCCAATCGTGCCACTTCCTATGGGCCTCTGAGGGACATTTTTATTCAAACCACCACAGTGGGCCATTTTTTTTCTTTTTTAAAGAATGTTGTATTTTAAGTTAGCCCTTTTGAAATAGGACTAAGCTCCTGACAGAAACAACTGTCCATCATGGGTGGGGTAGGGAGAGATATTGTGGCCCACAGCTTGAGGCAAAGACCCCTCTCTCATGCTGGCAGACAGAAAGCTGAGAGCATGGACCAGAACCAGAGATGAATATTATTTCTGAAGTCCCATCCTCGGTGGCATTATGACCTCTAGCCAGGCCACACCTTCTGAAGCCCCCTTGGCCTTCAGATTGGGCCATAAGCTGGGAGCGCAGCATACAAAGATGAGCCAGTGAATGCCTAGATTCAGACCATAATAGATAGGTACCTGGTAGCTAACCTGAATTCTAAGATTAGATTTTCTTGTTTACCGGAGAATTCTACTTACCTAATTATGATTGTTTTTCAGTCTGCAAAATTACCAGTCGTAAGGCCAGAGCTTCCACCCCCAGCGTGCTCATTTCTACGTTGTTTTATTGTTGTTTCTCTTCGTTTGTGTGACTGCATTTTACCACGTAATTCAGGCTGGCCTCAGACTCACAATCCTCCTGCCTAGTGTCTGCTGTGCTTGCTGCAATTACCCAGCTAGGGGGAAAACAAAACAAAAACAAAACTTTTTTTTTTTTTTTTTTTTTTTCAGTGCTTGGGTTTGAACCCAGGGCCTCAAGCATGCTAAGCAAGTGCTTTCCCACTGAGTCACACAACCAGCCCAGAAGCTCACTGCTTGACCTTTGATACAAGACCCATCTTTTCTCCTAATAAAAGACCAGAGCTGAGGATAACAGGCTCAGCACAGTGGCTGTGAGGACTTCAGAAGGCAGAGTCTGCATTTACCTGGGCAGGAATCTTCAGTAGCTGCCTTTCTCTGAACTTGGTTTTATGTAGAATTAAGATTAGAATGATGGAAGAATGACTCCCCAGGTGCCTCCCCCCCAGCACCCCAACCTTACCAGGCTGGCCCGATCCCTCCCTCCAGTCAGATTTCTCCCTATGTCTGAGTTTTGAAGTCCACACCAGATATTGAACCAGTTCACACATAAATATTTCAATGTTTCTCAGTTCAAATGATAAGAATCCTTATTTTTAGCATTACCTCCAACCATCTTATATTTCCTTAAAAGCCATCCAAGAGCTAAGCATGCAATCCTTGAGAAGCTGAGACTGGAAAATCACAAATTTGGGGTGTGCACAGACAATGTTGCAAGTCCCTGCATTAAAAAAAAAAAAAAAGCTTGAATGTATAGTCAGTGTTGAAGCTTAATTGTCTCATAAATATAAACACACGAGTCTCCAGTGTCTTGCCCACTCTTTAGGTACAGTGACACATTTCAGTTGCCTGATGAATCCATTAAATCTCTCTCCACATGTCAGTGTCTCTGTCTTTTTATTTATTTCAGGATGCTGGGGCGTGGGGTCCTATAGAAAGTGTGCCTCCGGTTTTAATTGATTGCAACTGTCTGTCCTTTATTCTTTGTATTCTGCTTACAGTTGGGAAAAGTCTTGGGAAGGCACGCGTCGATTTGGTTTGGCCTCTCTTTGCTTTTTAAATAAGAATCCGCCTGTGGTTCTGTCACCCCTGTCAAGCAGCTCATGTCCTGCACCTCTCCCAGAACCGTGAGCTGCCACAGCATTGGTCATGCTTCCACCTGCTCCCTTGATCAGGGGTCACCCTGAGGCCCCATCCTCATTTGGTCATTTCTTCTTCGTTACTTAAATGGGATGGAGTTTGTCATAATGGGGCCAGGTGAGCTGTCAGCGACCCATGAAGCCGAGGTGTCGATTGGAGTAATAGAAACTAGTGCCAGGCTTGGCAGGCAGGGCTGTCGTCCCAGCGCTAGGGAGCTGGAGGCAAGAGCATTGAGAGTTCTGGGTGAACCCCGGCCCATAGAGTGAGTTCAAGACTAGCCTGAGATACAGGGCAAGGAAGACTTTGCCTCAGAGAAAGAGAGAGAAGAGAGGGGGGAAGCAGAGAGAGAGAGAGAACACTTTATACAGGTTTGGTTGTCCGTCCTTTATATAATTCTTTTTAAAAATTTACAATCACATTTATATATTTACATATTTACTTATTTGGGGGCAGGGCGCATGACGTGGGGTGTACGCAGAGGCCCGAGGACAATGCTGGGATAAGTTCTCTCCTTCTGGGGCCTGGGAAACTGAACTCAGGTCCCTAGCCTTGGCAACAGGCCCCTTCAGCCACTGAGCTGTCTCGCCTGCTCAAGTTCTTCATTGTTCGGCTCTTGCAGAGCAGCTTTTCCTAAGGCAGCCTTTTCAGGGCTCTCTGTTCTCTCCCAGAACGGAGTGGCTGTGGTCGAGGGAGCATAGTGACAGCCCTGTTCCTACGTCAAGAACCTCTAGTTTAGACGAAGGGACAGCCACGGATGGCTTCTGTGTCTGTGCGGTACTCTTGGGCAGTCATTGCTGAGAACAAGAACATTTTAGAGGCTAGGAGCCCAGGCTGGCCTTGAACTAGATCCTGCTGCCTCAGCCTCCCGAGTGCTGGGGACACCCACTGCCACACCCCAATATGGTCCTGTTTCAGTGTGCCGAATGCTCACTGAGGCACAGAAATGCTGCCAGGCTCCGACCACGAGTCAGGCTTGTTACACGCCTTTGACGCTGTAGAAGTCCCTGTGACTTACTGTTACACCATTGGCTGATGGGCTCAGGGAGGGGAAGAACTATGCCCAAGGCCATGAAGCTTCCAGGCTTCAGAGCTGCCTGGTGCTTTAAGCATCTGCTCCCCTCCCCCCCCCCCCCCCCCAGCACACAAGGCCACGGCATCACCGAGGTCCAGGCCCACAGCATAGCCTAATGTTGATAAAGATTGGGAGGTCAGAGAGATTATAGCACGTGAGGAGCTCTGAGGGGCTTGGGAGCTGGGTGTCACCTGTGGCTGAAGAATCAGCCCCCCGTGGGACACAGTGGGGAGGAGCCAGCCTTTGCCTCAGGGGATGGGAAGCTCTGGGGATTCCAGGCTGAAGAGTGGGACAACAGAAAACTCAATCTGGGACTGGAGAGGAGAGGGCTCAGCAGTTAAAAGTGCTGGCTGCTCTTGCAGAGGACCCGAATTCAGGTCCCAGTATCCAGATCAGGCTGCTTACAACTAACTACCTGTTAATGCCTGCTCCAGGGGAACCAACACTCTCCCGGCCTTCATACCCACACTCTCTCTCTCGCACACACACACAAATAAAAATAAATCTTGTATTTAAAAGAAAGCTCATTCTAGTGGCTGTGTGGGGTAGGAGGCATGAGGGGGACAAGGCATACCTAAGCAGGACAGCTGGAAACAGTGGATGCAGCAGAGCTAGGGCAGGTGATGGGAGAAGGATGGATTCGGGACACAGAGTTAGATACTTGTGCCATTGTTGAGCCTTATACAGGGTTAGAGTTGGAGATGGTGGTTTTGACCAGTGTCCGGTGAAATAGAAAACAAAAGCTGAATTTTCGTTTGTTTGTTTTGTTCTGTTTGTGTTTTGTGTTATTTGAGACACAGGGCCTCGCTGTGTAGCTCTGTCCTGGAACTCACTTTGTAGACCAGACTGACCTTCGAACTCACACAGGTCAGCCTGCCTCCGCCTCCCGAGTGCTGGGATTAAAGACGTTCACCATCATGTCTCGCTTGAAAAAGGCTGATTCCTGAAATATTTACTTGTATTTGTGTGTCAGTGTGTGTGTGTGTGTGTGTGTGTGTGTGTGTGTGTGTGTGTGCGTGCGCGCGCGCGCTTGGCTGTCTGTATGAGTATCATGTGCATGCAGGTGCTCACAGGGCCAGAGGAGGGCGTCAGACCCCCTAGGGCTGGAGATGCCTGTCAGCTACACATGTGGGTGCTGAGAACGGAACTCTGTAACTCTGAACTGGTGCTCTTTTTATAATTTATTTAACTTTATTTCATGTGCGTTGGTGTGAGGGTGTCAGACCACCCGGAACTGGAGTTACAGACAGCTGTGAGCTGCCATGTGGGTGCTGGGAGTTGAATCAGGGTCCTTAGGAAGAACAAACAGTGCTTTTAACCACTGAGCCTCTCCAGCCCCGCAGTTGGTGTTCTTAAACTGAACCATCTCTGCAGTCGAGGGAGTGACTGTTTACCTCATAGTAGACCAGGAATAAGACAGAAGCCTTTACTGCCTACAAAGATCTGCCCCTGGTGTACCCAACGGCCAGGCCCACCTCCCCAGAGCCCCACAGGCTTCAAAATTGTGCCACCAACTGGGGAGAGTGTGTTCAAAACGTGAGCCTGCGGGTGACTTTTCAGATTCAAATTGTAACAGACGCCAAGAGGGGGTGGGGGAGGTTGTGTGTGAGCAGAGCTGGTGACCTGGTGGGTGGGAGGATGGAGAGAGCCTTGTCTGGGTTTTCCGGATGCAGATGGAAGGTACCATTTTCCAGGGTAAAGCTGACAGGAAAGGACAGGGGACCGTGGGCTCTGCTTTAGGCTTAGGGAATCTGAGATTCTGGGCAGGGTGTAGGGCGGTGTCCTGTAACAAGGGGCTCCCAGCCTTAGACCGTGGCTCTTTCCCTTTTTCTCTGTCTCCTCCTCTTCACCACTTGAGGTTGGGGTTCCTGGGCCAGTGAGAGTCAACAGGGCTGTTTGGAGAGCAGCTGGTCTGAAGAGGAGCTGGTGTAGACACGGCTGTGTCGAACGCTGCCCCTGCTCCTTGTTAGGCTAGAGGCCAAGGTTGGAATCGGGCTTCTGCCGGTCCTAGGACACCCCACAGGTAGGTTTCTGGGCCTGCCAGCCGGGGAGAGACCTATGTGTGCCTGTCTGCTCGGGGACCCCATGAGATCCAGCCGTCGTGAGGAGGGTGAGGAGTGCAAGGGAAAGTGAAGGCAAGTGGAAGGAGACCAGGCAGGCTCTGCTTCCAGGAGCACACAGCCTAGAGACCAAGAGCAGGGCCTGAGCCTTTCCCTCGGGAGCCCCCCAGGGCATTATGGGAGAGACATGACCCTGTCCCAAAGGATGCTGGGAAAGAAATGAGCTCACCTGGGCGGTGCTCAGAGGACAAAGGTGGCTGTCCTAGGGCCTGAGGCCGGAGGAATCAAAAGGGGTGGCTTCCCGGAGTCAGCCTGCTTTGAGGTGTTCACCTGACTCCTCCAGCAGCCAAGGGGGACTGACCTCAGGTACGGGCAGCCAGGTGTGCTTGGGGCCACTCTGGAGTTTTTCTCCAGAGCGCATGCTACTGACCATCTCGCCCAAGATTTCCCAGCCCAAAATACACAGAGCCCAAGTCCTAGTGGCCATGGGTCTGACTGACCCTGAGGCTCCTGGGACAAAGCTGTGCTGCTGAGAATGTGTGTGGCTCTGGGCCCCATGTTACCAGGGGGCGTGGCCTAGTTTGTACACGAGCCCCCCTGCCGTGCCAGGTTCATCTGGTTTCTACGGAGACTACCCTTGTCTAGTTGTGTCCCCTGTAGCTTCAAATCCGAGGAGCCTTGAGTGATCCACAGTGGTAACCGCCCAGAAACCCTCAGCCGGTCCATCAAAGTGCAGTGACAGCCCCCTGTACCCCTAACACTGAACCCTGCCCTCTAGAGCTGGAGGATTGAAATGCCGACTCCTCCCAGGACTGGGGAAGCCAGCCCCTCCCATTTGCATGGAGCTGGCTGCCTTCCCCAAACAGGTGGATTTTACTGGAATCCTCCGGAGTCTGTTTCCTGGAGCTGTTTTCTAAAGGCATTGCGGAGCGTCGTATATATTTCCTCCAAAACCTTCTGAGGCTGACACATCCTTGTTGTGACTGTGAGTATCAGAAGTGACATGTAATTGCAGTGATCCATCCTGTTAAGTAGCTGGCAATATATCATTGGGAAATCAGCCGGGCTGGGACTCTCAGATCCCATGTTTCTAAACAATAGACCTGTGCCATCTTCAGACATGCTGAACACCGCCCACAGCTCAGCGGGGACGTCTCTCCCTCCCTCACCTCACCTTTCCAGGACCTCGGAGACAGGGTTTCGCTCTGGGGAAATCCACACACTTGGTTTTCAGTTCTCCTGGGACATCCCCCTTTGCGTCTCATAACACAGCCAGCTTCTCCCGGACAGGACTGTGGGTGGAGGTATCAGGCCATCTGCTCCGTCTAGGCTCCTGGGGCCTTGCCCTTCCTGCCCCTTCGACTGGAGGAATCCATGTGTCTGCTTTTCCTGGGCCAGCTCAGTCCTCACTGTCCAGCAGAAGGAAGGAAGACTCATTGTACACGGTTAGAGGCATGCGCTTGTGTGAGACTAGAAATCCCAGATGGCCCTTTGCATAACACAGTGTTCCATTCACATTGTGCTAAATGCTAATTTAGATTTCATTGTGAAGGGCCGCCCCTACAGCTGGGCAGAGGCCAAAACGAAGGAGGAGTGGACACAGTGTGGCAATCAGTCAGCAAAGGCTAGAAGGAGGAGTCTTCCTTCAAGCCCTGGTGGGTTTGGGGGGTTTTCAGTGGTGCTGGGGTTGGAGCCTGTGTTAGTCAGCTTTTGTTACTGTGACAAAAATGCCCAAGTAAAACGGGGTGAAAGATTTGTGTGAACAAGCTTTCAGAGATTTTTTTAACCTATTGTGGTGAGAAGGGTGTGGCAGAGTGGCTTACCACGTGGAGGCTGGGAAGTGGAGAGGAAGAGCCCGGACTAGCTGGTGCTAGTCTCCTGGCAGTGAGGTCGTGCTACCATGTGCAGGGTGAAGATTCCCTCCTTTGTCAGTTCTAGAAACAGTCTCCCAGACAGCTATGCTTCATAGTATGCTTCATAGTCCAAACAAACCTATCAATCAGAATCAACCATCAAGGGCTACAGAGATGGTTAACAACGCTTAGTGCTCTTGCAGAGGATCTGGGCTCAGTTCCCAGCACCTACATGGCAACTCACAATTTTCTCTGGCCTCTGGGGGTTCCTGGGCACACATGGTACACATGAAATCAACCAGGCACACACACTTCACATATATTAACCATCATAGCTGGACCTGGTAGCACAGACCTAGAATCCTAACGAGTAGAAAGGCAGAAGCAGGCAAATTGCAAGGCCTGGGCTACACAGTGAGTTCAAGGCTTGTCTTGGACAATTTAATAAGACATTGGCTCAAAACTCAAAGGTAACGAGAATATCGGGGGACAGCTTAGGGGTAGAGCACTTGTCTAGCATGCATGAAGGCAGGAAGCTCTAGATAGGAACCTCAATACTGAGGGAAAATATTTTTTTTTTAAACTAATCTGGGCTATAGAGGTGGCTCAGTGGTTAAGAGTACTGGCTGCTCTTGAGGAGGACCTCAGTTCCGTTCCCAGCGCCCAGGCCGGGCAGCACACAGCCACCTGTAATTCCAGCTTCCAGGGATCTGGAGCCCTCTTCTGGCCTCCATGTGCACCTGGATCCATAGACACGTACATGGACACATTACACACACACACGTAAGTAAATATTTAAAAACAGTTAGCCAAGGCTGGAGAGATGGCTCACTGGTGAAGAGCACTCTTTGCTCTTCCAGAGGTCCTGAGTTCAAGTTCTAGCGCCCACACGGTGGCTCACAACTATCTGTCTGGTGCTCTCTTCTGCCATGCAAGCATACATGCAAATAGGGCACTCATATAAACATACAAAAATACTCACTTAAAAAAGTAATTAGCCATTGCAGCCTATTGTGACTTCTCCTGTGTATTTGTGGAGTCCTGGAGGACCCCCATTCTCACACTCTCTGGGAGGCCCTAACTTTGGGAACTCACTCTGCGTTTATATCTTGAACTGTTCTCTCTAACACCTGCTCCCTTGAACCCAGACTACTCCTGCAACAGCCCTGGCCCGTGGCTTCCTAATATCTGCTTTCTCCACGTGAGCCCCATTTTCTGGGTCCCCCACCCTCCTGCAGATGGAGGGAACTTTCGAGTCATCCCGCAGAAGACACCCAGGGGTCTTCAGGCAGAGCCTCCCTTTCTGTTAGTGCATTGAAATTCGCTAAATGAAAAATAATGAGCGTGTGGGAGCTAATTCCAGGAATCCCCTAATTAAATTAGGAAACAGACATCATATTACTGTAATCTGAAAATTGATATTAATAGAAAATGGTCCCAGCATTGTTATGCTAAAGGTTCCTAGGGGTGGGGAAATTAGAGGAGAAAACAGAAGAGAAAAGTGGGACAGACATGGCTGATGGAAGTGTGACTTATGTTTGCGGGGAGCTACCGTAGAATGCTAAAAATAGAAGGCAGGATCGTCGTGTGGGCCTAATGAATTAATGGACGGAACTGCCTTTGGAAAAGAAGCACTCAGCCGCACACAGGTGCAGGATGATGATTTACAAAACAAGACAATGCAATTAAGCCTCAGAATGTGAGACAGGGTGCTGTTTTGGGAGTGCCATACACTATACTGGGTGCTTTCACCCTACCCGCCTTCACCCCGGGGGCCTGTTAACTTCAGCTTAGACAGCAGCTGTCTAACACACGGAAGCAGACAGCGCCCGATTCTGACTCAGATCTGGACGTGGCCCGTTCTCCCCTTCCCTGTTACCTTAATGTCAGGGTCTCTGTCTTTTATTTTTTTCTGTTAGTCTCCTGTTTGGTTTTTTGTTTTTTTTTCTTTCTTTTATTCCAAAAGGCTTTCCTTGCCTGTACCCTACAGATTTTGGCAACACCCCAAATCTCTGATTGCAGGCCCCAAGGCTCCTCAACTGTTGTTTGGTTACTGAGACCCATGGCAAAGACACCTTCTGAAATTACAGGACTCTGGGTCCCCATTGTGTGTGGGCCTGGGCACAGACCCATCGGGGCCAGCGGTTCCGATGCCCGCCCTGTCCCCAGGTGGCCTGGTTTTGGATTCTGCTTCTCAGGGCAGTTCATTATCCCCTCCTATGCAGGGAAGAATCAGACTGTTCTCATGTGACACAAGTCACATGTCCAGAGGGGGTTCTTGGGAGTGGGGTGGCCTCTTTCCCACTCTGCCAGGGCCAGAATGAACTGGAGAATTAGGGGAGGGGACAGAGGCCTGGATTGTGTGTAAGATGGCCCCAAATGACATCTGGTAGGATGCCATCTTTGCAGCAAGGCCTGGCAAGGAGCGTCATGAAGGCAGAAGTTGGAGTGAATGTCCTATCTCACCGCCTGGGCCCCACACCTGCCCGTGTCCTCGATCACTTACTGGCCAGGCACCTTCATGAACATCTCCTGTCAGCCGAGATGCCAATCTCAAAGTAACATGAGGCCCCAAGAGAGACAAGGGGGTTGTCTTATGTCTTTCTGTCCCTCAACTCATCTGTCCTCAATTCTCAGGTCCAAGAAGGTGAGGCCTTCAGACACACATCAAACAGAACAAGGCATCCCTTTGTAGCAGAGATGGCCCAGTTGGCTTGTGACAGAGCCAGCTTCCCTCATATCCTTAAATGCCAGCTTTTCATGCAAGCAGTAGGGAATTTTGGTTTTGAGCCAGCCGGGGCTCCAAAGACAAGGTCATTGCAACCATCATGCCAGCCCTTTCCACGGCCACCGAGCCAGTCTTGGTCACTGAAAACTCAGGAAAAGTCACCGTGATAGTTTTGACAGCAGAAGTGTTAGGTAGAGGCTCGGGACTGAGGCCCAGGCAGCATGGGGAGGACCTGGGAGTGCCCTGTGATGCCAGCTGCCTGTGTGTGAGTTACAACGGCCCCTGCCATTCCTGCGAACCTCGTTCCTGTGCCTTAGGGTCAGTGCAGATCTGTCGCCTCCTGATAATATTTGCAGAATGCCTCAGGCCTCTTGAAGATCTCATTTAAGCCAAAAGCTCACCATTACATACCTGCTGATGTTTTCATTAAGAAAGCTTACTTGCCGGGATTTGGGGCTCTGCTCTTTTAACTCAAACCACCGTTGAGCTCTGTGGAAGATTCTCTCATTTAAAATTTTTATTTATATGGGCAAATAGTGGAGCTTGTTTGCACCCATTCTGTGGCCTCCCCTCCCCCAACAGCAGCAGTCCAAGAAGCTCCAAGCAACCACTGGCTTCTGATAGAGAGGGTCCAAGACCCCTGGGGCTCTGCCCATTCTCACGGTCTAGGTCTCAGGGGGAAGTTGGGGCTGCCCTTCCTTCTGCTCTCAGGATTGGTTGAAGAATTTTTCAACCATATTCAGAGCCTGAAGCCCACTGATAGAGTGGTCCGGCCTTGTCCAGGATATACACTGAGCAGCTCTGCTTGATTGTCCCCAAGGCCAGAGAGTCTAGGTCCTGCCCAGCGGTTCTCTACCTGGATAAGTGATCTATATGTCTTACTGCGTTTTCTGGCTTCCTCATACTCCCCACCTTAGCCCTGCCTCTTCTTTCTCCTCCTCCTCTTCCTTTTCTTCTTTGAGATAAAGTTTCACCGTGTAACTCAGGCTATCCTGCAACTCTCTGTGTAACCTAGAAAGGCCTCCAAATTGCCATCCTCCTGCCTCAGTTCCTCAAGTGCTGGGATTGCCGGTGTGTACCACTATACCTGGACATCGCTGTATTTTTCCAAAGAAGCTGAAACTGTAACGTATTTATCTGGATTCCAAAGTTCTCAGCCATTGCTCTGACTCAGGAAGTGTTCAGCAGAGGTACTTGGCATCTCTTGTTGATTGCTGGGGACTATGGCCTGACAGCTGCTCTTCCCTGTGCTCTGAGAGGACAAGAGAGATTGGGTAGGGCATACGGAAAGAGTGGGCTCTCAAGGTTAGGGATATTGGTCAGCCCCTGCCTAGAATCCCCCAGTGAGGGGCTGGGGTGTGGCTCAGTGGTAGAGCCCCTGCCTAGAAACCCCCAGTGAGGGGCTGGGGTGTGGCTCAGTGGTAGAGCCCCTGCCTAGAGTCTGCTAGTGTGGCTCAGTGGTAGAGTACTTGCCTAGGAACCACTAATAAAGGCCTGAAAGAATGGCTCAATATTGTAGTGATTGCCTAGAATTAGCCAGTAAGGATCTTGGTGGTATGACTCCGTGGTACAGTCCCAGCAAATAATCTACCAGTGAGGGTCTAGGGGTGTGGCTCACCATAGAATACCTGCTAGAGTACATCAGTGAAAGAGACTGTGGATATGGGTTGGCAGTACGTTTCCGACCTAGCATGTGCAAGGCCCTGAACCCAATTACCAGCCGTGACCCCCACCACCACACACACACCTAGAACGGCCCTCTAAGACCACTGAAGGATATAGCTATGGGTGCCTGGAGGATTAGACAGAAAAAGGATTTCTGCTTGCACGTTTTCCACAGTGACCTGTGCTGCAGAGACAGCTACGATCACTTCTCTTTCCTGTGGCTGTTATACCTGGCGAGGACCTTCTGATGCTCCCTGTCAGTAGCATCACCAGGGCTGTGAGTGGAAGCGGAGAGTCCTAACGGCCGTCAGGGAGGTTGTGGTGTGAGCGATGATGATGGAGCGATGACTGAGTGCTCCCTGTATCCCAGGCCCTGCAAGACACATGGCATTGGAGGCCAGCCCTGGAGACCTGTTATGTGGGGTCTGCTTCGTCCCTGGGCCTTGCAGACTATATGATCCTTGCAACTCCTCATTTTGATCCAGTCTCGATCTGATCATGTCTATACCCCAAAACAACACACACCACAGGATATACGTTCACCTCAGTCCATGACTCCTGGAGGAAACAGCTCACATATGAACTTGGGGCTGGATACTTTGTGTGTACCCTGAAATTCTATCCTTCCACAGACAGACAGAGGGCACACTTTTATAGCCCGGGCAGGGGCTGGAACTCAGAGCGAGTTACCTGTAGATTCTCAGCCATGGCAGTGGATGGAGAGTTCTCACTGCAGAAGGAAAACAGCAGAAGCGGTGACTGCAGCCCCTGCTCACAGCCCAGACAGACTAAATAATGAAATTACATTCATAAAATTTCAGGTCGAGTGGTCACTGCTTGAATTAGTTCCTCCGAA
Source organism: Psammomys obesus (assembly GCF_907164565.1). NCBI lineage: Eukaryota > Metazoa > Chordata > Mammalia > Rodentia > Muridae > Psammomys > Psammomys obesus. Next base: position 3,806,712 of record NW_026596158.1, on the reverse strand, counting down.
GAACCTAGCCGGAAGTAGCAGCAGTCATTAATGGGTTGGGACTGGCTCAAATCAAGCCTGAGCTTGGAGTGTGTGCAGGATGCATGGCCCAGGGCGTGCAGCGTTGGTGCGGGCTTCGTCTCCTTCCCCAAGCAATGGGCCGACAGTCTGAAAGAGCAGAAAAAGCACAGTGGTGGGAGTGGCCTTTGCTGCTGGGAAAGCTGCTCTAGTCTCACTCACTCGCTTCAGAGAGGGCGCTGCTATGCAGCCCAGGCTAACCTCAAACCCATCATGTAAACCAGGTTGGCCTTGAACTCACTGGGTAGCCCAGGCCAGCCTATTTCAGAGATATTTTTATTAGTATGCATCTATTGCACAAGGTGATAAATTGCATTATGCGTGTATGTCGAGTACTTTGACAACCCCCATTCTGTTGCCCCCATTTGGGGGTTTCCTCTCTATCCCATGGCTTAGTGGTAGAGAACCTGCCTAGAACCCCCCCAGTGAGGGGCTGGGGCAGGGTGATCATATGGCCAATGCTGCTCTCTGAATGTGTTCCCTAAACTTGTTGGTAATGTAATTTTTTTGTTTAGTTTTTGAGACAGGGTTTCTCTGAGTAGCCCTGACTTGGACTCTCTTTGTAGACCAGGCTATCCTTGAACTCACAGCGACCTGCCTGCCTCTGCCTCCCTGGGATAAGAGGTGTGCACCACCACACCCAGCTTGTAACGATTTAGTTCTGTGTCTGTCTTGTGAAGAGTTGGCCCTTTGGGAAATGTAATTATGGTGAAGTCACGTGGTCAGGGACTCCATCGCAGGACTAGGGGTTTTTGAAGATACAGGCAGCTGCATGCTTGCTATGACTTGTCATGTGACATTCTCATGCACACACTTATTCTCTGACATTGCAAGAAGGCCTTTGCCTTGCCTCCTATCCCAACTTGCAAGTAGATGGAAGAGGCCGTGCCTGTCTTTACCCCAGGGACGCTGCTGAAATGCCTGCTTGGAGAGAGGCAAGATGGTACCAGGCATTCTCTCTCGCCTTGGTCACTATAAACTCTACTAAAGCAAGGACCTTTTTAGTATGTCTTAGTGCAGTACTTTTCAAAGAGCCAGTTATGGAATCAGCCTTTGTATCCATCAACAGATAAAGAAATGTTTTATAAATGTATATATATTATACATATGTGAATTTCATAAATATATGTGTAGTATTCTGCCAATAAGAAGAACAAAATTATATCACTTGCATGAAAATAAATGGAAGCAAAAATATTCTGTTATGTTAAAAAATAATCCAGTTCCAGAAAAGACAAAGACCACATGTTTTTGTTCACATATACAATCTCAGTGGTCGAGAGATGGGGATAGAACCCAGGGCTCTGTATATTTCAGGCAGGTGCTCTACCACTGAGCCACATCCCAGCCCTTCACTGGGGGATTCTAGGCAGGGGCTCTACCACTGAACCACACCCCAGCCCCTCACTGGGGGATTCTAGGCAGGGGCTCTGCCACTGAGCCACACCCCCTAGCTTCTCACTAGAGGATTCTAGGCAGGGCTCTACTACTGAGCATGCTTTTATTCAGGTACAAATAGTTGGGGTGGGCTCCAGAACACCTATCCCTGGATACTCAAGTTCCGTAGTATATAAAATGATACAACAATTGCATGTATAACTTATGCACATCCCATGTATATTTTTTTATTAGGTCTGGCTTGTTTACAATACATAACACAATGTAAATGCTATGTAAATAGCCATTTATACAGAATTGTTTAGGGAATAATGACAAGAAAAAGTCGTACGTGTTCAGCACAAATGCAATTTCCCCCAAATATTTTCAGTCAACGGTTGGTTGAATCAGAGATTGCAGAACTCACAGCTATCGAGAGCAAACTGTATAATTTACATACCATAAAAGTTACCTATTTTACATGCATACCTCGGTGATTTTTAGTAAATTTAGAGAGCTGTGCAGCCATTACCACCATCCAATTTTAGGATATTTCTATCGCTCTCCCCAAATCCCTTGTGCCCATTCTGAGTCACTACCTACCTCCCGCCTCATTTCCACCACCCCGGGCCCCAGCAACCACAAGTCCACAGCTGTTCTTTGTAGGTTCCATCTTCAGAAAACCCACTTCCTATCAGTGTGATCATGTGACATTTGGCCTTTCCCCCTTGGCTTCTTTCTCTTTCGCATGTTCTTTTTTTTTTAAGATTTGTTATTACTCTGTGTGTGTGCGTGCGCGTGCACACGGAGCACAGAAGAGGGCATCAGAGTTTGTAGACTTGAGTTACAAGCAGTTGTGAGCCGCCTAATGTGGGTGTTGGGAGCTAAAACTGGGTCCTTAGGAAGACCGTTGGGAGCTCTTCACCGCTCAGCCATCTCTCCGGCATCATTTGGTTAGTTAGTTAGTGAGTTAGATTGTAGTTCTGGACATTTGACCCAGCATCCTGTGTGCTAAGCGACTGCCTCACCACCGAGCTAGGTCCCCAGGCCTTTAGCAGAAACGCTTTTGAGGATTCATCTCCTCGGCGCTCTCAGTACTGTCTTAGTTATGCTCTCTGCTGCTGGGATGAGCACCATGGCCAGAAAGCAGCCAGGGGAAGAAAGGCTCTGTTTCCGCTCAGGACTCGCCGGAGGCAGTGAGGGCAGGAACTCAAGGCAGGAACCTGGAGATGACAGCAGCTGAGACAGGAGCTGACATGGGAGCCATGGGGAGCGGGCTGCTACCTCCTGGCTAGTTCCCCCTGACTTGCTCAGCCTGCTTTCTTATAGAGCTCAGGACCACCTGCCCACGGCTGGCCCCACCCACAGTGGGCTGGGCCCTTCCATATCAGCCATTTACTGCAGGCTTGCTCACAGGAAGAGGCTCTCTCTTCCCGACTGACTCTAGTTGTTTTGTCACCTCAGCTTCAGACTCAGCAGGACAGGCACCCTGTTCCTTTCGAATTACATCAGTTAACATCGCGTTAACATTGGTTAACATTCTGTACATTTTGGCTCACTCCCGCACAGGTTGATGTCTGCAGGTGGCTCCTGCCTTCTTGTCTGTTGTGTCGTGCTGTTGTGTACGCTTCTATGCACACCCTTGTGTGAACTTGTGTTTTCATTTCCTTGGGCAGATGGATTCTTAGGAGTAGATTTGCCAGGCTGTGTAGGCTGACTTTCAATGAAATCGCCAACCCAGACTCATGTGGCCACACCCAGCAGCAATGGATGGGGCAGATGTCTCCACATTGTCCACAGCACTCACTGCTATCTGCCTCTTCAGTTACAGGCATGCCAGCCAGTGTGAAGTAAGGAGACTCCCTTCGGTCTTGATCTGCGCTTCTGCAGTGACTGATGATGTCAGGCATATTTGTTGCCGTTCTAATATCTTCTTTGTTGCTTGTTGCCGTTCTAATATCTTCTTTAGTGAACTGCTTATTCAGTCTTATGCCCATGTGGAAACGAACTGTCTTTGTGTTGAGTTGTAATCCTTCGCTGCGGTGGGTCTGCGAAGAATCTCCGTCTGCAACTTATCCTTTCGATTTTTTTTTATTAAAATAAATAGAACTTTTATTTTTTTATTAATTACACTTTATTCACTTTGTATCCCCTCCCGTAGCTCCTCCCTCCTCCTCTCCCAATCCCTTCACCCCTCCCCCTTCTCCACACATCCCCCTCCCCAAGTCCACTGATAGGAGAGGTCTTCCTTTCCTTCCTTCTGATCATAGTCTATCAGATCTCATCAGGAGTGGCTGCATTGTCTTTCTCTGTGGCCTGGTAAGGCTGCTCCCCAATCAGGGGGAGGTGATCAAAGAACAGGCTAATCAGATTATGTCAGAGGCAGTCCCTCTTCCCATTACTATGTAACCCACTTGGACACTGAACTGCCATGGGCTGCATCTCTGCAGGGGTTCTAGGTTATCTCCATGCATGGTCCTTGGTTGTACCAAGGACCCCTGTGCCCAGATTTTTTGGTTCTGTTGCTCTCCTTGTGGAGCTCCTGTCCTTTCCAGGTCTTACTATTTCCCACTTCTTTCATAAGATTCCCTGCACTCTGCCCAAAGGTTGGCCCATAAGTCTCAGCATCTGCTTTAGATTTTCTGATTTGAAGAAGTGCAATTCTTCTATGGGTCATTTTTTTGGTGTTGTGTCTGTGACATCTTTGCCTAACCTAAGATCAAAGATATGCACTTATATTTTCTTCCAAGAGTTTTATAAGTTTATCGTATATTGTTGTGGTCTGTTTCAAGTTAGTGTGTGTGTGTGTGTGTGTGTGTGTGTGTACTGGACACAGCACATGTGTTAAGGTCAGATGACAACTTACATGAGTTGGTTCTCTTTCTCCACCGTATAGGTGACAGGCATCAAACTCAGGTCAGCAGGCTTGGTTTGCTCTTTCCCCCAGGGAGCCCTCTTTCTGGCCCCTGACTTCATCTGTTTTGAATGTAGATATTGTATTGTCTCCGCCTCCTTCTTCCTCCATGGTTTCTTTTTCTTCCTTTGCCTCCTCTCTAAGACACTGCCCCAACACTTAAACAACCATTCGCCCTTCCATCATCCTTCTACCCATCCAGCCGTCTATCCCTTGTCTATCTACCTATTACCCACACGTGCTCCGTCAGTCCATCCACCCATCCGCCATATCCACTTTACATCCATTCCTTATGCATCCATGCACCCATCCATCATGTTCTTCCTGTTGCCCTCTGAGCTGTCCCCTTTCTGGACAGTGAAGAGCTCCATCCCTGACCGTGGACAACTCATTTGCATGCGTCCCTCCCGAAGCTGCTGTTTGGTCCTGGTCACATCCTGTGAAGAGCGTGGTGCTCCTACTGCACCCACTGGCTGTGCTGTCGCCTGCCTCCTGCTGTTGCCTCCAACACGATCTCAGCCGCTGCTGTGAACTACTTGTGGGTAACACAGGGCTCCTGGTGAGGCTGCAGCCGTTTCCTCCCAGAGGTGGGATCAGGAAAGAATGCACCGACTTGCAGGCCAGCTTTTGAAATGATAGGATCAGGCCCCCGAGGGAAGGTTGATGGACTATAATTTAGCAAATAGAAGACAAGACTTCCCCAAGACTGTAAGCTCTGCATTCTGGCATGCTTCTGGTTGCCTTGGCAACTCAACAGGTTAAACTTCTTCTCAGGGCATCAGTGACTGCTCAGGCAGAAGGTGATAGGACCCATGAAGTGTGCAGATCATCGGCAGGCAGACAACAGCTCTCAGGGTGACCTTCACTTCCCTGATGATTTAGCTGGCTCTGTCTCGCCAGCCATCTGTTATGCATCTACCCATCCCCCCACAATCCACCACCCATCCATCAACCCTCAGACCAATCCACCATCCACCCACCCACCCATCCACCCACCCCTCATCCACCCAATGTATATTTGTCCATTCCTTCTCATCTGTCCATCAAGGCTGGCCCCTTGTCCAGGAAACTGTCATTGAGCACCTGCTGTGTGCCTGGCCTCCTTCTGGCTTCTTTAGCAAGTGTGTAAGTCTCTGGCCCTGCAGACCAACCAGGAATAATTCTCTGTGGGTCCAGAGGCACCTGGGAAAACTTAGGATCCGGAGAACCTTTACCCGGCATGTGGGTGGACACATCTAGAAAATAATCTTAGCTTACAAACACTGTAAGTGTGCAGACTTTTTCTCTGAAGACCCTTCTTCTTTAAGTTCTATTTTTATTGTTTTTAATTCTGTGTCTGGGTGTGGCTATGTACTAGTGAGTACAGGTGCCTGCAGAGGCCAGAGGTATCAGACCCCCGGGGGGTTGGAGTTGGAGGTGATTGTGAGCTGGGAATCGAAGAGCAGGAAGTATTCTCAACTGCTCAGCCATCTCACCAGCCTCAGTGCTTTTCTTACGTGGCTGTCACTGATATAAACAAATCACACTCCATAAATCGTCCATAGTTTTCTGTCAGTTTACGCTACCTGGTGGGCCTGTTTTTAATCAGCGTATTAGACTGTTACTTCTCTCCACATCTGGGTGGTGTTTATTACAAATATTCACTGTTTTGTTTTGTCCTTAGGCGGTCTCAGTAGATAACCCACGCTGGCTTTGAACCTGCGATCCTCCAGCTTCCACATCTTCGATGATTTACATTTAAGTTGTTCTAGGGTTTTTGTTTTTGTTTTACTACTGCATGAATTATTTCTATTTCCAGTGGGTCATCAGATTCTGTTTGCTCCTTGTGATTGCTCTTATGGTGGAGGCTTTCCAAACACTTGGTGACACTTTTGCAGTCATGAGTCGGGCACCAAAGCCCTCATTTAGCACAGGGGAAGCAGGCCCTTAACTCAAGGAATTGATGTGAGGAGCCTGCCATCTTGCTGAAATGTTCCAAGAAAGAGTATATTAGTTACTCCAGCTGCTGTAACAAAATTCCTATGGACCAGGTAGCTTAAACAACAGCCCTGGAATCTAGGAGCCCAGGATCAAGGTATTAACTGGGCTGTTTTCTTCTGAGATCTCTCTCCCTCTCTCTTTGGCTTATATGTACCACCTTCTCTTTGTCTCTCTCTCATTCTGTCTGTCTGTCTGTGAGTATGGGTACTTGAGTGCAGGTGCCCTCTGAACCAGAGGTGTCAGATCCGTAGAGCTGGAGTCACGTATGGTTGTGAGCCACCAACATGGAATCAAACTCGGGTCCTCTGGAAGAGCAGTGCACACAGTTAACCACTGAGCCATCGCTCCAACAGCCCCCAGTGTCTCTACATGCTCTTTACTGTGCATATAAATCCTTTCTCTTCTTACAAAGATACCAGCTATGTGGGACCCACTCTCATAGCGTCATCTTAACTCACCCTCCTTAATGTAGTAATAATAGTTAGGGCTCCAACACAGTGAGTTAGGGGGAGCCTACACTGAGTCCGTGAGAGGTTTACGATCTGCAGCCTTGGGAAGGGTGTCCATGTGTACATTCTGGGGAGGAAGTTCTGGGCTTCCCACCGTTCCATCTGAAGGCTTCTTGTTAACTCTGTCATTTCAGCGCGCCCCGATCCAAACCTGAAGTCTGCCTGCCCTCTGCCAGTCATTCCAAGGCACCTCTGAGCTTTCTGGCCAGGAGTGGAAGGGGGAAATCGCCCGGGGTCGCCAGCTCAGCTAGCTGTCTCTCCTGCAGGCTTCAAGCCCTCCTCCCTCTGCTGTGGGTTCTATCTGCTTCCACGTTCACTGCATGGGCTCGGCCAGCGTGTCCCCCTCACCCGTGGAAGCTGTTCCCACCTTTGATCCTCTTCTCGCTTTCCAGAAATCTGCTGCCGTCCCCCGCCAGTGCTGTTTGTCACCGTGGGCTGCTATCTGTTTCATTCTTTGCTGTCGTTATACTGTGATCTTAGAGGGAAGCTGAGATAAATGTGCATACTCAATCCTCTGTGTTTACCCAGAAGCCTTCTCGGGAAGAGGTAAAGGCTGCGGGCTGAGGAGGAGGGCGAGGAAGCCTCCCCACCCATCCAGGGCAGCCACCAGTTCTTGAGTCCCTGTTGGATCTTGTGGGGCCTGGGGCACATGGTGGAAAGGCGGGAGCTGTGTGTGACCAGGGAGGGCCCGGGCACCTCTCTGGGCTTCCTGGATGCCAGGTGCTCCCTGCCTCCCCAGCTCTTGCTCTGCAAGGCGCCTGCTCTCCTGGGCTTCAGCTGGGTGTCTGTTTACCCAGGGCTCCGTTGCTACCCACCCCTCCTCAGCCTGAAGTTGCCAAGGCGTGCCCAGTCTCTTCTCAACAGTCCCACCAATGATGTCACAGGTGTGTGGCTTTCTATAACAAGAAACCAGGCAGGCCGGCAGTGTCTGCCGCCTCCCCAATGAAACGCATCTTCCAAACCGTGGCTGATATTGATTCGTGTTTTTAAAGCCATTTACACTTCCCCTGATATAAAGCGAATTCCTTTTGTCGGCAGGGAGAGGGTCGGGTGGGGAGCCCCTGATTCCGTGCAGGCATATTCCAGGACTCTCCCCCGGCCAGAAGGGATACCCAGAAGGGCTGAGTCTTGTCCATCAGACGCCTGTGTATAAGCTGTGAGACCAATGGGATGAGCTGCGCGCCTAAGGCAAGATAATGTACAGTGTACTCCTTCGGCCTTCCTCCCGCCTCTCCCTTCCAAGGCCTTGGTGCCCTCTCGAGGGAAGTGTGAGTTATGCCTAAGAATCCACCCCACTCGAGGTTCCCACTCCAGTGGCTGGAGCTCCCTGACGATTGTTCTCTGAGGAAAGAGTGAGAGAGGAGTGCTTTCTGAAAGAGTGTAACAGCCAGGCGTGGTAGCACAGGCTTGTTGTTCCGGTACTCCAGAAGATGGGGACGGAGGGTGGAGAGGCCAGCCTAAACCACTTCACGAGTTCAAAGCCAGCCCGAGCTATCCAGAAAGATGAAAGAGTTGTGTGTGTGTGAGAGAGAGAGAGCACTGATTTTCCCCGTACTGGATGACAAGCCCAGGAATGTGACAGGATTCTAATGGGGGGAGAGGGGATTGGTCACCTGGATAGACTAGACTGGCCTCAGGGCTGCACTTTATTTCTGCCTGTAATGGCTGAAGAGAATGGAAGGCAGAGCACAGCCAAGCACCCACTTCTAAGTCAAGCCCACCGAGCTGCCTAGCACGCTGGGAAGATGGTCAGAAGTAGATGAGGCTTGTCCAGCAGAACGGGCAGGAGCGAGTGAGCCTCATCCGGCAGGATGGGTCTGGAGCAGCCTGCTGTGGCTACCGGAGGGTGACAGCAAGCCCGGGTTTCCCAGTCAGTGGAGGGCCGCCTGGGTGTCAGTCCCAGTGTAGCAGTCTCCTCTGTGCTGCTCCAGCCGGGAGTTCTGCCTTGGGACAGGGCCACCACGATGGCCACACGCTGTCCCACTGGCTGCTGTTTGAGAGTGGGCGGGCTCAGGCCGCAAAGGAAAGCCCTGGCTCAACTCCCCGTGGAAGCATGATAGTTGTTCTTATCATGAATGATCCTGCTATCACTGCAGCAGTGAAGAGCCTGGCAGCCCCCTCCCCCGTGAACCCCAGAAATTCCACAGCCCGCCCTCCCTGCCAGAGAACCCCTGTCCGTCAGCAGAGGAAGGAGGGCACACGAAGTTCCTAGTACCTGTGCAAGGAACCAGGAGGACTGTCTGGGCCAGGTCATGCACACACTGCCCAACCGTGGGTAAGACAGACTCATGCCATACATGCACACACCACACACATCCACAGCACATGCTTGCATAGCTCCCATATACACACCATCCACAAATACCCGTGCACCACGCGCACGTTCCATACATACACATATCGTACAAGCTTCACAAGTACTCCACACGCACACCACCTACACACAAGGAACACACATACACATGCCCATCACATCCATGTCCACACTACACACCATTCATCCCCGCTAGTACACACATACTACACATCACACACATATACAGCTGTGTACATACCATCCATACACAGCACACACATATATGTACACCACACACACACACACATCAATACACATGTCATACACCGTACCATACATGTGCCACCCATATACACACAGATATATACCATCATGGTATATATACATACCTATATGTATATAGCACACACTTAATATATATATAAATTATATATAACACATGTGTCTGTGCAAATACACATATAGACACATCACATACACTCTTGGCTTCTATTGACTAGCAGAGAACTGCCCACCCAAGTCAGCATGGCAAATCCGGAAAGACACAGAAGAGCGAGCAAAACAGGCAAGCAGTATTGAGCATTAGGTGTCTCTGCCTCACCCCCCAGTCCCCTTCTTGCTCTGGTGGACAGCACAGCCAGGGGACTGGGGCTGGCGCCTGAGAGGCCTCTGCTTTAGGGGGTCGTGGCCATCATGGCTCAGAGCAGAGTGGCCGCTGTCACTGGCCCACTGGGAGCCGTCGAGGACTGGTGCCCTGACTCTCTCGAGCTGGATGGGCGTGGTCTGATCAGAGACGCCTGATGCACCTGCAGCCATCCCCAGGTTCAAGGCAAGCTGATCCCTGAACCACGGATACACAAAGGAAGCCTTTGTGGGACATGGCAGGGCTCAGTGGAAAGGCTGCCCATCTGCAGACTAAGCCCTCTTCATACAGCCAGTGACGCGCCCAGGGGTGTGTTTGCCTCAGTGCCAGCAGAGGGCGCCCTGAGCCAGCTCATGACAGCTCTGTTGCCCTGTCCTCTGACTTTGGACATTTTTTGGGCCAGGACCCAGGTCTCTCTGTCTTTCCACTCCACACTTCTGTCCTGTCTCTGCAGGGCCTAGCTTATGCCACGTGATTAATAAATGTTTGTTGGGTGGATGGATTGGTGGACAGGTGGATAGAAGGCTGATGGGGAGGTTGGTGGATGGATGTGTCGGTGGGTGGATGGATGGATGGGTGGATACTGTAGTGTGGATGGATGGATGGATGGCTGGATGGATGGATGGGTGGATGGATGGGTGGGTGGATGGATGGATGGATACTGTAGTGTGGATGGATGGATAGGTGGATGGATGGATGGATGGATACTGTAGTGTGGATGGATGGATGGGTGGATGGATGGATGGACGGATGGATACTGTAGTGTGGATGGATGGGTGGGCAGATATGTGATGAGCAGATAGATGGATAGACGTGTGGGTGAATGGTAGGGAAGGGAATGTAAGGGAAGAATGAGGGAAGTTCTGCGAAGACCTACCAGACTTAAGCCATTGTCCCATGTAGACCACTGTCTCCTGGGAAGCAGGCTGGGAGCTTTAGCATTTCTAGATCGGATGGTCTCCCGTGGCTGTTACCCCAGTGCTTGCTCTGGGCGTCTCCTCATCATGGTTCCCTCCTATTACCCCCTCCCTCTTCAACGAGGCCTGGGAATGCATGGTTGCTAAGATGATCTGGGAAGGGACCTGGCTGGGGATGACATTTCCAGAAGAGGCAAGCATTGGGCATCCTAGCTAAGTACCTCCCAGCTGAGCCAGGCCTTCAGGAGGCAGGGGGGACCAGGTAGACACACCCCTGCAGCCCTCACCCCGCCGCAGCCTGCCCCCGCTCCCATGTTCTTCAGCTAATCTCGGCTCAGCCCGTGTTCAGCTGCTGATCTGAATACACTAAGTGGATCAATAAATGCGTCAGCCTTCCGCCAAGAGCAGGGGAAGAGGGAGGGCTGCACCCATCAAGCGCCGAGCGACAGCTAATCATCTTTCACCTGGTGTTCACCCTGCCAGAGAACCGGCGTGGCTCCCAGAAGGCACCAGCAAAGTTTCCTCAGCCTCACTCCCCTGCCAAGCCTGGGTGCCGACCTGGCTCACGTTTCCTACACGTGACCCTGCCGTGACTGTGGGGGCTCAGGGTCTGCACCTGTGAGCAGATCTCTCCGTCTCCTTGTCTCTGTCTGTCTGCCTGTCTCTGTCTCTCTCTGTCTCTTTCTGCCAGGAAAAGCATTCACCTGTGTACTTGCGTGTGCCTGTAGACCTGTGTTTGTCATCCAGTGGGACTGTATGCTGGGCACTGCAGCACCCTTGGCGGCCCTGAGTCATCTCTCTGGGAGACCTCATGCCTTACAGGCTTTCCTACCCTGGAACGTTTCCATGTTGATTTCACCTGGGCACATACTTGGGGAGGCTGTGAGTGGCCAAGCACTCACCTGTTGTCCTTTCTGCCGGAGAAAGTAGATGCCCAGGGGAGGAGGACGTGGGTTGGATGGGAGCCTTTCCTCACAAGGGGCCGCCTCCAGGAGAGCCGCCTTCTGGCGCCACCTCAATGTCCCCAGAACTCAACCGCTTCAAACCTAAGGGGTGGCCCCGGCATTTCCATGGCTTCTCCAGTCCTCACCCAAGTAGAGTACATTTGATCCGAATCCTCTGACATGGGCATAGACCAAGCCAGTTGGTCCAACTGGATCCGGCGTCCTGGGTCCCTCTTAGCGTGAGATGTCACCTAGTTTGGATGGGAAAAGCCCCTCGGAAGGAAATGCCAGCATGCACGGAGTGGGGGGGGGAGCCAGGAACAGGCTCCTCCCTCCCTAGGACTGTGCCTGGTTTACTGGGCACCGTGCTGTGGTTACCCCATCTCCATACGGCAGCAGCCCTGTGTGGGTGCAGCGAGCAGCTCTGGCCAGGCTTTGCTGGCTGGTTTTAGGACTCCAGAGCCTGCCTAGACTCTCTGGCCTGATCCAGTCCACTCTCTCCATGTTGGGCATGCCTCTTCCTGACAGGAGCTATCTCCCCAGGCTGTGGCTGTGCCCTGACCCTCAGGGCACAGTCTCTCAGAAGAAGGGAAGGAGGAGGAGAGCAGGAGACAGCCGGTCCCTACCCACTGGGGCCAGGAACAGCATGGGAGGTGCCTTTCTTTCTCAGTTGCTCCTTTATTCCTAGAAGAGGGCACCTATGTCCCCCATGGGGCACAGACAGAGGAGCGGGCACACTTCCATCCTGCCAAGTGTGGCTGCAGGGCGGCTCTGGGCAGGCAGACAGCTCTTCCAAATCTCCATGAATAATTGAAGACACCTTAAAGTGTGTGCCAGCGGTGGCGGCAGCCGCCAGGACGCCCTTCCCCCGCACGGTGCTGCCGCTGCACAGTGTTCTGGCTGCTGCTGGTGGGTGGGCTCCATTCAGCCAGGGGCAGTTCCAAAGCCAGGCAGAGGTCAGACCTAGACAGATCGGCTAGAGCCCCGACTGCTGCTCTTTCTCCTTCCCAGCCTCACTTTCCGCTCCCCATCCTTGGAGCAGCCATAGGCCCAGACAGGAAGACCGGCTGCAGATAGCAGGCATTAGGCTCCCAAGGCACATGGCACAGAGAGGCCTGCTCTGTGGGGAGAGCGATAGGGGTGGAGACTGCCCTTTCTTCGGTTGTCTCCTGGGCGTGTCCCAGCCGGAGGCCAGGTGCAGAGAAGCAGGGGTCCCCTGGAGTCTTGCAGTCTGTCTCCTGAGGAACTGCCTCCTTGGGGCATGATGGGAAAGCCGGGAGGTGGTGGTTTTCTGGTGCTCCAGGAGAGCATCTGTAGGGCACAGCTCCCACCAGGAGACCTGCTTGCCTCCGGTTACACACAGGGGTGCGTGGGTTGTCGAGATGGACACGGGCGTGCATGCATGTGGTGTGTAATCTGTAGGGTAAGGGAGGCCCACGAGCCATGTGGCTGTGTGTGATGGTGGAACTCAAGCGAGTCTCCAAGTGTTTGAAGCTCAGCAGAGATAGGAAGAGCCTCTGTCTCGTTTAGTCCCCCCACCCCACCCCACATACTCAGATTCTGGGGTACCCTGTTCCTGAGTCTGCCCACCCAGAACTGTCGAGGGCTCTTCCAATATGGGCTGGGCCAGAAGTTCCAATCCTTCGCACTTGAGATTTCCAGTAATGAGATTCGCAAAGGCAAAAACTAAGATACGGTGGTCACGTGTGTAATGTAACCACACAAGCTTGTAATCTCAGCACGGGGGAGGTGGGGGCTAGCCTGCGCCACACAGTGAGGCCTCATTTCAAACCAATCTCCTCTCTCTCTGTCTGTCTCTGTCTCTCTCCTTTCCCTCTCTCTCCCCCGCTCTCTCTGTCTCTGTCTCTCTCCGTGTGTGTGTGTGTGTGTGTCCACGTGCGCATGTGTGCGTCATGGTCACTGGTGTGGTTCATGGTCCCTGCCGTTTCATTGTGGGGCCTGAGGAAGAACAGCCCTGGAGTTTTTTCCACAGCTACACCATTAGCCCAGGGAGTACCTGCTTCTTTGTCACCATCTAGTCCAGATCTCACCAAGAGTTTGGTTTTATTTCTCCCTTGACTCCGAAACACCTCCACAGACCTCCCTCTAGGAGGAGTCTCCCAAACCAGGATTCTGGGGGTCTCAACTGGGGTGACAAGAGGTGGGTCAGGAGAACCGGATCGCAGGGTTCAGCCTCATCTCTGGTCCTGGCATCTGCCGTCCCCTCCTGTCTGGCTAGGATAGATGCTCTGGGGAGGCTCAGATGGCCTGGTGCAGGGTCTGCTCGTGGGGTGTAGTTTGAGCGCAGAGAACCCAGAGGATGCTGCTCTGGAGCTGTGCCCTCTAGGCCATCCTCTGTCTTCTGGCCTAGTGGGAAGCAGCCAGAATGGAGTATGAAGGTCAGTTGCCATAGCTGGGGCCCCTTGCATTGTTGGTGGCCAGATGAGATCTACGTTGAGCTTGTTCTGCCCTGAGCCTGGGCACCCTGGGCCCTGGCACTGAGCCATTCCGGTGTGAGGCTTCAGCCTTGAGGTAGAACAAGCCTTTGGACCCCAGGGATCCAATCCCCAGGGTAGGAAGCAGGGTACATCTGGGCCCAATGCAATCCCATCCCTTTCTTGACTCCCTCTAGAGTCTCGGGGAGCCACTGGTGGTCCCCTGAACATATCCCACAGATGGGATACTTTGTATTCTTCAAACCACTGCCCATGGGCTGACTCAGGTTCTTGGCATCGGAAAACCTAGGCACCTCAAAACAGCCCCTTCCAGAAGTGTTCCACCTGCCATCCCAAACCAGGTTCACAGCCTGTGCTAACACGGCAGGCTAGACCAGGCTGTCACAGTGTCCTCTGCTGGGCCACACCCACCAGGGAGCAGGGATGACGGCCCACGGTTTTTTACACACAGAACGTGCAGCTTCTGGCTCTTCCGAGACACGGGTGTTGTCGTGTGCTTGTGCCATGAAGTCCCAGTGTGGGCTTCCAGAAGCCGAGAGTCCGTGGCCGCCAGAGGAACCTGGAGGCTGGGCCTCGAAGCTTGCCGAAGCACCGCGGCTCCCATTGGCCGGCTTCTTTATTAATTCGTTTTGTGAACAGACTTGGGAGTTCATGTTGTGAATCTGGCCATTTGCTCTTGTTTCCTCGGGGGGCCCCCAGGAGGAGAAGCACATGTTAAATATTTGTGGTTTTGCTGCGTTAGGTTTTAAAGTTCAGCGGTAATTACCGTGACCAGGTGCCAAGTGGCTCCGCTCCCTGGGGAAGCCTTCTGCAGGAGCAGGCTGGTGGCTGCCTTCCAGCTTCTCCACTGTTTGTGTAACCTGTGTGCCTTCCCTCCCGGTGACCATCTTCTCTGGACTCTACTACTTTGCTGAGCCCCAAACTCAGACTGCACTGTTTTATGATGGAGAGAGAGAAAGTCCGTGTCTCTGCCTGCTCGACACTCTTTCAGTCCGGCCAGATGGAATGGCTGAGCCAAGGGTGGGCTATGGGCAATCAGGGCACCACTTGCTGTGACAAGTGGGGCCCTGAGACCCCGGTAAGTGCCGTTACCGCTGTGGTTGGCACTCACAGCAGCTCGAGTGGGTCTGGCATGGCAGATGGAACACTTATTACTTTTAGTGCAGATTTTACATTTTTAGCTCCAGACCCCAGCCTACCTCCTCTCAGGCTATTCAGGCACTCTTTCAGGTATGCAGCCAACCTTGGATGTCTTGGGCAAATTTTATGTAACATACACAATCTCATCTAGTGGTACTGATGCTTTGTTAAGGTGGCATCTGTAGCCAAAGGGAGGAGGCAGCCTCCTGGGGAATGGCTGTTTGTTTGTTTGTTTGTTTGTTTTTCTCTGCAACTACATTTGCTGTGGTTTGGCTATGGCTAAGTGTGTCCCCAGACTCATGATCTAGAAGTTTGGTCCTTCCAGTAGATGTTGGAAGGTCCTCTAAAAAGCTGGGCCTCTTTTTCCCTTTTGTGTTGGGGAATCATGGGATAAATAAAACCTTCCTCTTGGTGGCATCTCAAGCAGATGACAAGGAAACAAGGGAACCCAGAGCTGATGGTGGAGCACTGGAGATCAAACCTAGGACCTTGTGCATTCTAGGTAAGTGCTCTGCCACTGAGCCACACCCCAGCTCCTCACTGGGGGGATTCTAGGCAGGGGCTCTACCATGAGCCAAACCCCAGCCCCTCACTGGGGGGATTCTAGGCAGGGGCTCTACCACTGAGCCACACCCCAGCCCCTGAATGGGGGGTTTCTAGGCAGGGGTTCTACCACTGAGCCACACCCCCAGCCACACCCCCAACTTCACTCAGTTGTCTCCACTGAAGTGGAGAGTTGGCATTTTCTGATTTACAGTGTAATAGGTTACCCTGGCTGCCATGCGAAGAAACAGAGGGATTTGGCAAGGACAATGCTGAGAGATTACTTGGGAGAAATTTTCTGAAAATAATGCCTCTCCCTGGAGGGAAACACAGCATGAGGGTGAGGGCGAGAGGTTACCGCAGATCCTCCTCAGCTCACAATGAAGCTGTGCCACACGGAAGCCATCGCAAGTGGAAAGAATATGAAGTCGCCCTGCCACCTGTCTTTGCAGGTCCAGGACAGAGGGTTCAGATTTCATTTCCCACATACAGATTAAGGCTTGCTGCTGAGTCTGTCTGCTCTCCACCCGAAAGCCAGCGCATGGCAGGCAGAGATGGTGGGGGAGAAATCAGGTTTATTCGAGGGCTGGTACCCAGGAGGGTGACTGCCCCTAGAAACAACCACCCCAGGGAACTCAGAGTTGCTGATGAGACATCTTATGATGCACTGGGATTCTTTAATCTCTCTCTCTCTCTGTACTTCGGTGTTCTGCCTCCATGTGTGTCTGTGTGAGGGTGTCAGATCCCCTGGAACTGGAATAATAGAGTTGTGAGCTGCCATGTAGGCGCTGGGAATTGAACCCAGGTCCTTCAGAAGGGCAGGCTGTGCTCTTAACCGCTGAACCATCTCTCCAGCAAACGTCCCCCCCATCTTAAATCTCTTAAAAGAGGTTTATTTCTTTGTATTTTTGTGTGTGTTGGAATTTTGACCGTATGCCTATGTGCCATATGCATGCTTTGCTCTCAGAGACCCGAAGAGGTGGTCAGATCTGCTGTAACTAGAGTTAGACGGCCGCCACATTGTACTAGGAATCGAGTCTCAGTTCTCTGGAAGCTTTTAACCACTGGACTGTATCTGGCTCTTCTTCAGTTCTCTCTCTCTCTCTCTCTCTCTCTCTCTCTCTCTGTCTGTGTGTGTGTGTGTGTCCTTATTTCTTCATGGTTATACCCAGTATGTCTTCTTTATTTTCAGCTTTCTGAAATTTTAAGATATTTGGGTTTTTTGGTTTGCTTTGGTTTGGGTGGTTTTGTTTGTTTGTTTGTTGGGGGTTGCCTTTTTTGAGACAAGGTTTCTTTGTTGGTGGTGGTTTTGTTGTTGTTTTGTTTTTTTTGTTTTTTTGAGACAAGTTTTCTTTGTTAGTGGTGGTTTTTTTGTTGTTTTGTTTTGTTTTGTTTTTTTGAGACAAGGTTTCTTTTTATAACAGCCTTAGCTGTCCTGGAACTTGCTTTGTAGCTCAGGCTGGCCTTCCACTTTTAAGATATTTGTGTCTTGGTTCTGCATATGAGAGAAAACGTGATTTTTTTTTTTTTTTTGGTCTGGGTCTAGCTTGTGTTAGCACAATGACCTCTAGTTCTATGTATTTTTTAAATGACTATGGGACCTTGTTCTTTGCAGCCGAATAAGATCTCACAGTGTGTATGAAGTAATCTTAAGTCACAATCACGTTTAGAGCACTCCACCTACCAAGCACGCTGGCTTAGGAGCAGGGCCTGCCATGGGAGCCACGTGCTTCCCCTAAATGACCGTGTGGTCAAATCTGTAGCTTGCTGCCACCACTGCTGGGTGAGTAGACACAGCACTGGGGAAAGATCCAAATTCACACTTCATAGAATACATATTGCTTTCTCTCCTTCATAAGGTTGAAAAGGGGGCTGGAGAAATAGCTCAGCAGTTTAAGAGCATTCGTTGCTCTTGTAGAGGACCCAAATTTGGTTGCCAACACCCACCTGTGTTAGCACCTGTGAGTCAGGCAACTCACAGCTCCTATAATTCCAGTTCTAGGGGGGTTTGATGCCCTCTTCTGGCCTCTGTGAGTCCTGCACTCACATGCACATATGTACAGACTCACGGGCATACATATAATTAAAGATAAATAAATGAAACTCGTACATTGGACCGCTGTTGAGAGGGCTATCTATAGATGAGCCTACGGAATCAAAGGAGAGAATGTGGAGGCTGTGCTTGGCGGGAGGCCAGGTGGGTGCATGATCTTCTCTCTGTTAGATCTCATTGCTCGGTGTTAGACTCTGGAGTAGGGTGCTTACGGACAAGATTCAAGTTTCGCATGAGTCACTCCAGAGGGGGTGGGGATGGCTAGATCCCCTGGTTTGCTGTGTTATGGTTTGGATGAGAACCGTCCTCACTAGCTTTTGTATTTGAACACTTGGTCACCAACATCTGGCCTGGCTTTGAGGCATGAGCGGCAGAGTTGTCACAGGGGGCAGGCCCAAGGCTACAGCTAGACCTTTCTGCTTCCTGATCCACCAACCTGTGAACAGTCTCCGACCAGTGATCCTAGTGCCGTGACCTTCCACATTCCTTCCGTGCTACACCGAGCCTAAACCGAGAGCCCAGACAAAACCTTCCCGACCTCAAGTTGCTTTCTGTCAGGCGTTTTGACACATGAGAGGTACTGATGTGTCTCTGCAGGTTGGCACAGACACAGTGTGGGAAGCTGCCGCAGCCTCCATGGCATTGGGATGGAGGTGCGGGAGCAAGGGCTCTCCTTGTTTCCTGCCCAACTTGTTCCACGGCTGATTTTCCTCTTCACACAGTCTGTTGGCCCAGCGTGTGCACTTAGCCTGTGAGTTAGGTTCTGAGCCATTGTGTACCGTAGTGGAGTCTTTCTTTTGAAGGCCTGAAAATCACGCCCACCCCCACAGCTCACGCTCACCCCTGCTTTAAGAATGAGGTCAAGGACATTGCCCATCGCTTTGGAGGCCCCGTTGTTCAGTCTTTGTGTCAGGAATAATTGTTCTCCCATCAGCTGTCAGAAGCTCATGCCTCAGGCTTAGCTCATGTCCTGGGCCACCCTTAGATGGTCTGGGATGCAATAGAACTGTGACATCGGTCGCCCAGAGTTAACAGCAGACTCCACAGTTTGAGGACGGAGGCCTTACTTCAGACAGCAGCTGCCTGGAGGGGCCTCCAGGCCGCCGGCTGCTTATTCAGACTGTGGCATTCGTATGACTGCTTCGTGTTCAAGGATTTGTTAGAAAGATCTAAAGTTCAGGAAACTGTTGAATTGACAACAATTTATAGGGAGGATCTGCCTGGGGCAGAGGCTAGTTGAGTCCTGAATACAAAGCTTCCCTGTCCCTTTTTCACAGAGTCCAGTTCATGACCCTCCGGGACATGGGCCTGTTCACCCAGAAGGTCTCCTGAGCCTTGTTGTTTAGAATTTTATTTATCAATTATTATTTTAGTTTTTGCTAATGGGTGTTTGCTTAGGTGTGTGTGTATTTGTGTGTGTGTGTGTGTGTGTGCACTACACGTGTGCAGTGTTCACAGAGGCCAGAAGAGGGCACCAGACCCCTTGGCACTGGAGTTACAGCAGATGTGAGTCACCATGTGGGTGCTGGAGAGCAAACCCAGGTCCTCTGGAAGAACAGTTGGTGCTCTTAACCATGGAGCCATCTCTCCAGCTCCCATTTTCCAGAGTTTTAAGCAGGTTCTTGTTTAATTATGAATAGCCCAGACCTATTGGCTTCAATCCCCAGTTGCCACCACCCTCTCCTTGGACACCAGGCCCCCTCCATTTCAAGTGGTTGATATTTCTGGTAACTGGCGTCCATCTCGAGCTCTTTAAGAGTTCCCTACCGTCAGTGACCTCGTTTACATAATGAGATACTCCATCGAGCAGGAAACTGTGGGAGCGTCGCAGCTATGTGTCAGGAACCCGCAGGCAAAGTCCAGATGAGTTCTTAATTATACCGCAGCCCATTACCGACCATGTTAGTCAGCTTCCCATGACTATAGCAAAATATCAGAGACGATCGTCTTATAATGAGGAAAGGTTCCAGAGCACGGTGGCTTGTGGAACCTTTGCTTCTGTGCCTGTGGGCAAAGGTACACTACCAGATAACCTAACTCTCTCCCACACACGGACCATACCGTGGCACACCACCAAAGAAAATGAATCCTCCTCCCCTAGCGACCAGTCAGCTGCCATTGGCTTCTTGAGGAGGGATGGGACCTGTGAGACCTCTCACACCCCTGACGGACTATTGAAGGGCCCCACCTTGGTGGGGGGGGGAGAGGTGACCACAGTTGCTGTGCGTTCATGAGTGTGACGGCTGCGTCACGTGGACCCTCTGGCTCTTTCATGCCTCCCTCCTCTCCTTCAGCATGCCTGAGTGCTGGGGATACAGCTGAGCAGTCTTACACACGAGATGCTTAGAGCCGAAGGCACAGGTTACTGAGAGCCCAGCCACCCTCCGTGTGCCACCCTCTGTGTTTGGGAGCTCTGCCCAGGACCCTCATGTCACACTACAGCCTGCTCAGAGGGAGGCATTTGTGAGCCTGCCTTGCCAGGGCCAGGCTCCTCTATGTGTGAGGAGGTGGTGGCTTGGGTCCACAGAGGGTGACATAGCCCCGCACCTCCTTAAGGAGTGGAGATGAAGGGATTAGAGTGGTGGCCAGGCAGGCCAGGTGCCAGGCTTGTGACTCTCAGGAGAATACGCTTCCAGATGGTCCGTGGGAGGCCCTGTGTGATCAGCACCGAGCCGTCCCCGACCTCTCTCGCCCGTCACATCCCCCTGGTCCAGATTTACCCTCAAGACCTGTATTCGTTACTTTCCCCATTGCTGTGACAGAATGCCTGGCAGAGGCAACATCAAAGATGAAAGGTTCACTTTGCTTCATGGTTCTGGAGGGATTTCAGTCCACTGTGGTGGGGGAGGGCACGCCAGTCAGAGCTTGTCCTAGATAGACCTTTCTTCACATCGCAGAACACGGGAAACAGAGGCAACAGAGAGCACGTGGACTTTTAGAAGCTCCGCCTGGTGACCCACTAATGCCGGGCTGCCCCCCTCACGCCCCCACCCCCATTCCCTAAAGGCTCCACAGCCTTTGAAGTCAGTCACACAGGCTGAGGGCTGAGCATTCAAAACTTCGGCCTGTGAATTTCAAGCCGTAACAAACCCCTCCCAGGGCTGGGGCTGGGGGAGTGGAGAGCATCCTGAAGGAGGACTTTGGGGACCATTCCCCTTGCCCAGCTCAGCCAACAAAACAACCTTTGCCTCCAGCATCAGGGAGCTTCGTGCTGTGTTCGAGACCGGAACACCCTTCAGGCAGGGGAGTTCCCAGCCCAGGGGAGTAGAGGCATTCTTTTAAAGGCATGTGCTTGCTGGCAAGCTGCAGTGCCAGGCTTGGCTTTGGATCAGAAAATCCCAGCCATCAGCAGACTATTCCTGCCAACAGCCTGGCTGTGAAGGGGTGGAAGAGAGAGGGACAGGGCAGCTACAGGTGCCTCCCCCGTCTGCCTGCAGCCTTCCTCCCGTGGAGGCCTGACCTTCTTCACAGCGGAATGATGGGCACATTCGAAGGGACAAGGGTTTAAACACCTCACAGGCAGAACAGCCGGACTGGAAGGGAGGCAGAGCAAACGGGCAAAGTGTCAAATGGGCCCCTGGCTGGAGAACGTGGATGGGTGGAGGCCTCCAGCCCAGACATTCCACCTCTCTGCACACACACACACACACACACACACACACACACACACACACACACCACACACACACATACACAGAGAGAGAGAGAGAAAGAAAGAGGGAGAGAGATCATTCTCAGACCCAGCACCGCCTATAATGGAGTGGAGTATCTCTTCCACATGTCTCTAATGAAGAGTGGGTATTTTCTGCAATACCATTCACCCATATGTCAGTGTCCTTGACCGCTCCCTGCTGAGAGAGGCCATAGGTGTCCTCAAGGCCTCAATCCAACAAAGCCAACAGTTTGCAGTGACCAAGACAGACACCAGGAGGCAGGCTGGGAGTCCATCATCAGCTCTCTATTGCAAGTACGTCTTGCATCGTACTCCTGCCATGGATCCTAAGCCTAGACACAGTCCAGAGGACCTCTGTCATTGGAGAACACCCAAACAGAGACAGTATCTGCAGTCCTCTGAGGCTAGACTGCACTCGAGGTCAGGCGTGGCCTGGGAAGTAAGCTGTGGATGATCCAACCAACCAGGGGTGGATCATGCCAGACCTACTGTTTTTTCTGTAGTACACACTCTACCCCAACTCCAGGGCACCTCTCTTCACCTAAGCCACCATGGATATTGACAGGTGGTGGGCAGGCAGGCCCCAGTCTAACCAGGTGTCTTAGCTACTTTTTCTATTGCTGTGAAGAACCAACAGGACCAAGACAACTTACGAAAGGAAACATTTAATTTGGGGGTTCGTCGTTCCAGGGGCTTAGAATCCACAGCCATCATAGCAGGGAGCACGGCGGCAGACAGGCAGGCGTGGCGCTGGAGCACGGGCTGAGAGCTCACGTCTGCTCTACAAGCAGTAGACAGACAGAGGGGTCGAGAGAGTGCTAAACTGAGAATGCCGTGGGCTTTTGAAACCTCAAAGTAACACGCGTCCTCCAACGAGGCCACACCTCCTCGTCCTTCCCAAAATGTCCCACCGACTGGGGACCAGGTCTTCAAATAGATGAGCCTATCGGGGGTCACTCTCTTTTTAGACCACCACACCAGGGTCACTGTGGCTAAGCATCAGGCTGACACAGGTCCCTCACCCCGCCAAGTGTCCCTGTTAGGATGGAGGAATGATTAGCGGTGCTTCCGGTGTCCACTCAGAAAGGCTCCTGGCTGGTTCCGGTAGCAGGCTACACCTAGTTCCTTGCTGTGCCCTTACACTGGTTCTGCCCTCCTGTGGCACCACGGCTTCGCTTTCACTGAGAAAGGCTCTCCCTTAGGCAGGTAGTTGGGGGTGCACACCTGCCAGGCCAAGCGGGGTGAGGGCCCACTTGGTGGCCACGTGTCCCTGGAACAGCTGGGAATGGCCAGTCCAGACTCTCGCCCCATCCTTGCATGATGACCTGACTACTTCCCCACCCCAAACTTCGGAAGTTGGGGGCCTGTGGTCATGTAGCGTGTAGGCCGGGAAATAATCTGTGGTCCATCATGGTAACTCCACAGCCTGCTGTGGGCCACTGGTGCACTCACAACTGTCCTCAGCACCAGAAACTGGCTGAGCTGGTGACTGGTTGGGGACGTGGTTACAGCTAAAACAAAGGGAACACAGCTCCCTTCTCGTGGTGTTAGCACCTTACATTACATCCTGTGACAAAAAAAATAAAACAAAAAACAGACATTTTATTTTGGCTCCAGATTCAGGGCTTTAAGTCTGTCATGGCAGGGGAGGCCTGAGGGCTGAAATGGCATGGTCCGTGGCAGTGACACCTCATAGTACCACCTCTCACATCTCAGTAGACCAGGAAGAAGAGAAAAGGAGACTGGAAATGGGGCCAGCCATTAGTGACCCACACACAATTCCAGCAGCCCCCGAAATCTCGAAGATTCCACAACCTTCCCAAACTGCACTGCCTGCTAGGGAGCAAGCAGCCTGTGGGGAGAGGGTCCCCTCCCTAAGAGCCTTTTCAAAATCTCGTTTACAAAACTGGCCTGAGAGGTGATGGCTCGGCGTGTTAGAGAGAGTCTGCTCCTGCAGAGAACTAGAGTTCAGTTCTCAGCATCTCTGTGAGGCAGCCCACAAACAGCTCCAAGGGATCTGACGCCCTCTACTGGCCTCTGTGGGCACCTGCACTCACATGCACATTCCCACACACAGACACGTATACCCAGAATTTTGAAGTAAAATTAAATCCTTAAAAAAAATTTTTAAAAAAGCCACAAGACAGAACCCCCAGAAAAGAATTGTTCTTGGGGACCACAAAGCTTGACCCACTCTTTTCTGAGGTGCGGCCATGTTCCCAGGCTTCACGTCCTAGCCAGCTCTTTCCTTGGGCTCTCACTGCTCTGTCTCCAGATGTCCTCTGCCTTGCTAAGTCTCTTGCCAAGGCTTCTCACTCTTCCTCTGGTCCGTTGTCATTCTCCCTCCACATCTGATAATCATTTTTGCCTGCCCTCTGGCTGTCACTTCAGCATTTTTCTTCAAGTCCTATCTTCCAGCAACAAGTGGTGTGGTTTTCGTTATCATAAAACCAAAAAAAAAAAAAAAATGTAGCCAAGAAAATAGATATGTGTTTTCCCATCGCACACTTAGAACATCTTGACATTTAAATCCAATTACCCTTTTCCCCATTCTTGATGAGGAAGTGACATGAAGCTAGAACTCCTCGCTAGATAAATATACCACGATTGCAGCTGCTTCCAACTTCCTAGGGCAGATTTGGGGATTTTCAGTGCCCTTCTCACCATCAGTCTGTGTCGGGGTGCAGGGGTGCAGGCTTATACATTTACCAAGTTAGAAGCCCCTGGAAGTGTTTGCCTGGATTTTTTTTTCTTTTTGCAGCATTTGATCTCTGCATTAATTAGGAAAGTGAAAGGCATGTAGAAACATAAGGGTTTGGGAGTCATCTGCCATTTATAGAGGTCCCTTCCCTGGGATTTCAGCAAAATGCCACAAAACAGGCGGCCCCAGGTAGGGCAGGATTAAATATGTTCTCATTGCTTCAAAGACTCGTTCCTCTCAGAAGCAAAGAGGAATCGACTAAATGAAGCAGACTCCAGTTGAGGAGCCTTTGTGCCGTTGTTCTGCTATAGACATTAGTTCTGTTCTGACATCTGGGTCCTTTAACAAGCACAACGGCCATTTTCTGGCTAGAGGGATGAGGTGAGGAGATCACCCCAATTCCTTAAGGCTCTGAGGTCCCAGTTCACCACTCAGCCTTCCAGAAGGGCTTTCCCATCAGGGCTGTGCCCACAGAATCAGGCAGCATTCGGCCCCAGTCTCTGCCTCCCGAGGAAACTCACTGACCATGGGAGACTGTGGGGCTGCCTTCACACATCGCTTCTTTCCATCTGCAGAGAGAGGAGCAGGGTAAGCAAGAAAAATGTAAGTTCGTGGAGATTTAGAGACTCATTTTCGCTTTTAGTTCCAGCCACCCATCTCTGCCTCCCCCACACTCATCCGTGACTGCTTCTGGCCCTGAGGTAGCTCCCATACTCCAGCAAGATGGAGTGTTAGTGAGCAGAGGACAGCTCGCCTTGACTGTACAGCCCCTCCTAGACTTCATTCATCCGTCGCCGGAACTCACCGAAGCCAGAATCCTCTTCCTCCCGCCAGCCCCCTCCCTTCCGCCCTCTCACTGTGGCTGAGTATCTGTCTTCCTTCCGGTCTGATCAGGCCCAAATACCCAGTGTTTGCAGTTCATTCACCTTGGCCTTGCACAGTAAATGATTAGACAACAATTTGCTTGTTTCCTTTGTTTACCATTGTTCTGCTATAGACATTAGTTCTGTTTTGACAAGGGTAAGAGTGCATAGTGTGTAACTGTGTGTCTGTTTTTATGTTGAGTGTAATTCAGAACTTTTTTTTCGTGCACCCCAGAACATTCCCTTGAGTTCACATGACTTTCAAAAATCACCTGGGTTCTTCTAATAGTCCCTGATGCTAGGTGTGAGGTGAATATAGTCTTTTCCCGGGCTGGCGAGATGGCTCCGAGAGTAAGCACACTGGCTGCTTCTAGAGGTCCTGAGTTCAATTCCCAGCAACCGCATGGTGGCTCACAACCATCTGTGGTGAGGTCTGGTGTCCTCTTCTGGTGTGCAGGTGTATATGCAGTCAACATTGTATACACAATAAATAAGAAAGGAAGGAAGGAAGGAAGGAAGGAAGGAAGGAAGGAAGGAAGGAAG